>NW_024582061.1:18344221-18511838 GCF_017639235.1 Corvus kubaryi | reverse complement strand
CCCCCCCCCCCCCCCCCCGACGGGGGGGGAGGCCCCGGCCCCCCCCCCAGGTGTGCAATCTTGTCTCTCAGGAGGAGAGATGTAAGCTATGTTTCTTTGCATAAAGGCATCCATGGAGATTCTCCACAAATGGCATGCATTGAACAATTCTGGCCACATGCCAGCCTCATTTATTGCATCTCAGATCCCCTTCCAGCTCACATATACTCACTTGTGCAGGGACATACATGTGATAGGGGTAATCGCAGGTGCTCTGTTCCTGCCCCTAGAGCATTCAGAAAATAGTCATGGTCCTATGGGGTTTGCACTGTAATCACAACACCTTTACACTGAACCAAGGCAGGTTGAGGCTGTCCATTGAGGATGTGCTTAGGGAAGTTTTCCTTCTTTTGCAATCACCAAATCTAACTTCTTATGTTCTAAACACCACTGGAGATTTCATTAAATCAGAAGAGTCCAAGCCTGGCACTTAAAAAAGCAAAGCAAGGAAACTTCAACAACTTTCATCAGTCTCTGGGGTTACTGATAGCTCTAAGGTCCTAGTTGCAGTCTCTAACTTCTACCTCAAATAAATTATAAAAGCAGGCACTCTGCAAAATAAACACAGACCAAATGAGGCTGTTTACCATCTACGCTTCTCACACTCCTTCGTTGCTCTGACCCATGATCTTTGAGCTGTTGGCTTCTGTAAGAATAAGATGTCTTTAGAGGCAGCTCACCTACAGCACCTGGATTAAGAGGACAAACACAACACAAGCACTTCAACCTGTCCTTACAAACCAGCTCCATCCACCAAAGTGACTGAAGGAGATGGCAGCAGAGATATAAATCATGACTGATGTTAAACACTTTATGAAGTTCCAGGGCTGGTATTCAGAGCAGAGGAATAAGGGAGTTTAGTTTGGAAGTAGGAAGACATAGCACCAGGTAGGCTGAAGTATGTTGTGTTATCTTTTCCACAGATGAATGAAATATTATCAGTACATCCAGAGAAAACAATTAGACTTTTCCCTCTCTCTCATTCACTGCAGTTCAAGGAGAGAAAAGGAAATCCTTCACTAGTTCTATCAATAAACTTCAGTTCCATTTTTGTTCCCCAGGGCCTGAGAGTGTAGGACATACCAAAATGTCCCTTGTGCACAGGAGAGGTTCAGGATGAAGCAGAGGGAGCAGTGGAGGAGCAGAGCTGGCAGAGGGTTGAGCCTATTTGAGCTCACAATAACAAATGGATTTTTCTGGAACAGATAGTGGGATACCCAAGAGAGAGAAATGGAACTGCTGTGCTCACTGAAGAGCGTGTGCATGGAAAGGTTAACAAAGAGTTGCGCAATGGACCTGAGAGTCAGGGGGCCTCAAAGTCAAGCAGCTCCTCTCATACCAAGTCTTCCAGCACTGGCGGCATACCAGAAACCTGCAAAAGCACAGCACTGAGGGCTGCATCCATCCAGAAAAGCAGAGAAACCAGACCATTGTTGGGACTGGCCATTTCGGGACCATTGCAAGTCCCTTTTCAAGAGGTTGTCTACTCAACACTAACAGGAACAGACACACTCCAAAACACCAAAAAAGTGGGTGCACACAGAGAAATGAGAAGCCTGTTACAGGAGTGAAGAGCAAGGGGACAGAAGGACTCTGATGATGGCCAGACAGAAGGCATTGCATGTGCCACAAGGGTCTGGCAACCCAGAATCTTCCACCTCTTCCCTTCCTCTTGCAGCAAACCTGAAGACGACACAGCTTCTTTCCTCTGTCCCAGCTTCACCTCACTTCTACCCCCATCCTGGGATCTCCTGTGCCTGACACAGCTGATTACATGGTCTGAAGCCTGTCATGGGAATCCACAAATCAAGAGAAAGGCTCCTAAGCTGTGCTGTGGCAAATGGACTCCCTGCCTCTTTCAAGTTCCAGTTGTTGCCTTCACAAGTCCAGGATGTGGTTGTGATTCTGACTGCTGGAGGAGTTGTTCCTTAATTGGCTGGTGAAGCACTCTGCATGAGCTTAGCACAATGAACCTGCAACAAAGCCCAGGGAAGGTGGAGGAGGATGCAGATTCTCTCTTAGCTGCAGACACCCCTAAGTTGTGACGTACTATTGTTCTGGCCTGAAAAACCTATGGCAGGAACTCCATCTACGCGGGTCCTGGTGAGACCTCGACATGCTCTGGTGAAAGTTTTACTCTGAAAGTATGGCTTTGTTTTATTTTTCTGGTTTTGGGGAGAGCAATGAAACTGCAAAATGTGAGGAAAGAGTGGAAAAACATGTTCAGCAAAAACAGTACAAGCACTGCATGAGTGTGTCCCAGGAGCACTAGGGGAGAAGAAAGCAAAACGTGACACATCATCTATTCCATCAAGATCCAACGTCTGTCCCTCCAGTGCCAGCACTGAACATAAAATCCACTTTTCCTCCAAAAAGCAGCCTAATTGATGCACAGGAGTGTGAGCACATTACCGTGGGGGAAGTGCTGTGGGTCTATATGTGTACAGACAGGAAACTAGTCCTATGGAAATGGGGGCAAGAGGTGGTGGGCAGTGGGCAAGGATCAGTGTCCTCCATCAGGGCACTGGAGGGGAGCAGGGGTCAGTGGGGCTGGCACAGAGGCTGCAGAGAGAGGCATCTGCGAGGCACTGCACAACTCACTGAGCACTCAAGTTTCTGAGTGCTCAACAGCCAAAGTACTTGATGGGAGCGGTTATTTAAACAATCCAGTTGTTAATAAGTGGAACCTTTTAGTCCTAACTGATGAAGAACCACAAGCCTGCAAGCCTCCCAGAGCTCTTCAATTATAAATACTGCCCCAGAACTGCTGGGAACGACTGAGCTGGTTCGTGAGCTGCCACAGAGCAGCTCATGTCCATCACTTCATGCAGCTCTGACAGTGCCCTGGTTTGTCAGTGCTGCCATGACAAACCTTCCTTTATATACTCTGCAGAGGCACATTCACCTATAGCCAGTCAAAGGCTCTGAACTCTGAAGAATAAGGGCTTTTGGTGCAGCTGTTTGTACTCCGTCCACTGCAGGCTTCCACCCCACCTCTCACCCGTCACCTCACTGGCTCTGATGGAGCCTGTCCGACTAACACAGACTTTGTAGCCAAGCTACCATCAAGTGTTTCCAGTTTGTTTCCTACATCTCTTATAACTTCACCAATCTTTTCCCATGTGTGGAGTGCTGGACAAGTCAGAGATGCTTTGTTTCCACACCCAAGATGAGCCAGGTCAGCATGGTCAGAGCCCAGGCACTTACTGCCTTTAGCCAGGCTAAGGAATCTTTTCTCCCTTGATTTTTCTCTCTGCTGCAAGATACCATCACTGTTAACTACCTTCCTTTGTGTATCCATGAATAAAAAGCATGCAGAGACCATTGAGAGGTGTGAGTGAATCCTTCCCACCTTGCAATATATTTGATAAGGAGTCAGCACACAGTTAGGTATGGGAATTCATCTAAGAGGCACCAACATCTGCTGAAGGCTCTGAAATCCTCTGGTTCACCATTTGGAAAACCTCTGGCTCTGCCAAATGAAACATTCAGGGTGTTGAGGTCCCTTCCAACCCAAACCATTCTGTGATTCTGTGAAAAAAGCTGAGGGATGACTACCCTTTGGATACAAAAAAAACCCGAAACCAAAACCAAAACAAGTTTCCTAGCCTGGTTAAAGCTCTTGGACTCAAAGGCAGGAGGCTAGAAGCCAAGGTGAGGGGCAACACAGCAGCCAATTGCTTTTCTAAACAAATACTTAACATGCCCCAGTCCCATCCGTGGATTTCCAATTGGATACACTCCTGCCAAACAACAAGAGCCTCATGAGTCAGTTTTCTAACAGAAACACAGTGTCAAAAAAATTCTTCAGGAAGCCCCAAATCCCTGCACATTCTCAGAGAGCCTACAATGCAAGTAAAGTCTCAAGGGTGGAAATCATTTCATGGTTTTAAATCCATGACTTGGACCCTCATCTTTCTTCATAAGGAATTTTTTCTGTCTTCTGGTACAGCTGTGTGCCTTCATTTTCAGAGCTCTCATTTGTAACTCATGAAGATAAAAGAAGGATTAGAGAGAAGAGAGAACTCTGAGGTGGTAAAACAGAGTCTGGGCTGCTTCTCCACAGGCAGCCTATTCATTCTGTTGCCAGTGTCTTGCAAGGACTTCAGCTGTCTGCTCCTGAAGCCACCTAGACATTAATAAGCAAAGTGGGGAAGGGAATGCTATTTATTCATGTTTTGTTATGCATTTCTAGACTTAAAAGTAAGCCACACTCTGGATAGGAGCCAAAATCCCTCTTGCAGAGCAATCTCCATGTGCATGAGCTGCTAGCCCAGCCCAAGTGGCCAGACCCCCAAAGGTAAAGGCAGTTACAGGCGTGCTGGCCAGAGACATCCTACAAGCCACCACATGGGGCGGGCTGAGCTCTGCGGGTCACAGCTGCTGCGGGAATGGAAGGCAGAGGGATCCCCCATGCTGGTGGTCGCCTCTGTTCCTGCTCCTCAGAGATGATGAGATAAGCTCACCTATGAGACGTTCAAAGGACACATGGGCACACACATGACCCTTTCTCTGCTAGTGTCAGCCCTTTTTCTCCAAGCCACCACTGGTTTGCCTCCTCCAGTCTGTTCAGAACTCTTCAGTAAAGCTTTTATCTCTCCTGCTGACCCTTTCCTCCCGGGTTTGAGCTCTCTTCTCTGACTTTCAAGGTTTTCTTTCTGTGAGAACTGTTCAGGATAGCTCTTCTGCCATGGGCAGTGGGGATGTTAGTGGCTTCAACAGACTTAATCAATCACTCACAGTATTCAGGTCAGATTGTAAAAATACTTCTGCACATTTTCATGCCAGGGCCTTCCTGTTGTTTCCATATGCAAGGAGTATGCTATAACATGCTCTTACTGGCATCATGGGAGAGCATACTGCATGAAATCCACACACACCCTCCCATGCTCTGAGGTTTATGTCTTGGGTCTTGGTGCACTGTGCTGTCCCAGTTCCCCTCATGTTTGTAGGCCAAGGGAATACCAGGCTGGAAAACACAGTGATACATCTCCTTTTGTAAACAGGTTTCCTCCAGCATAATGTCCATCAAGTTTGGCTTCTCCACACCAGCATCTTCCTAACCAGGAATCAGCCTTTATAGCAAGCAATTTTGAAATATGAAAAAAGAAAAACAGGAAAAAACTCACAACATGGAAGCCCTATGTAACATATATTTTGTTTTTGATGAGGAAGCCTTGGAGGCAGCTTTGAAGCAGTTGCTCCAGAAGACTGTGTGCTGAAGCTCTTTGCCCTTGGGCTGTCACCTTACCAAATCTTCAGAGAAATCAGGAAAAATAGGGTTGGGGCTCAGAGAGGAGACTGCACAGAAAAGCTTGACTGCTGCAGCAGGCAGGAGGCTAGGGTCAAAGTTAAAGATCTGCCTTACATGGCTCTTCCACAGCTTATTCCCTTGAAGGTTTTCCTCATACTTACTGCTGTGGGGTCATTCTACAGCAGCAGCAGGGCACAATGGGTGAAGTAAAGTCCAGCTCTCCAGATTGTGTGGGCGAGGGAGGGCTGCAAAAGCCACTAGATTGCACCTGTAAAAGCATGACTGTTAGAGGCCAGGAGGATGTCCAACCTCAAAAACCTTTTGTTCAAAGAACTGTGTTGATGGAGACAGATAGCACAGGCACTGTGGCAGCAGAGGGCTGGTGGCACCACAGTAGGGTGGTTAGGGAAGCCCCAGCACTGTGGTGTTTGGGTAAAGGCTCCAGAAACCCACATCTGACCGCCATACACACTGTGCTCTTCAGCCCCTACACAGATGGTTCATCCTGCCTGGGATTTTCATTGTTCACCCTGCCAGCATTCCCCCTCCTGCCAAGAGACCATACATTTTTTCGCCTTCTTAACACATGAGCTCTCTTCTTTTTGTTGTGTATGGGATGGGGATTTGTCCCTTTTTTACTTTCTTCACCACAACAGCAAAACCTCCTTCCTGCAAGTAGCACTGACCTGATCAGCCAGACCAGTCCTCCCTTGCAGGGATGAGGCAACCATGGTATGAAGAGAACCTGAGGTTTAAGTGGACTTTGTGTTCCTGCTGTCAGTCCAGCCTGAATAAGAGCCTCTGCAGCCCTGCACCACCTCCACCAGCACTGAACCCCTGCTCTCACATGCCAGCATATACAGTAATACAAGCAGGCAGGTCACCTAGGGACTTGGTCCTTTTGAGACTGCATTTGTTCTCACACTGTTCACCTTGCTTAGAGACCAGCTGCCCTGGTGCCCTGAGCCTCTGGCACTTGCTCACACTGCTGCTGACAGAGCTGAGGGCTGTCACACAGCACAGCAGCCGTGTCCCAAGCTTGTTCACAGCACTGCAGCGTGCAAAGCTGCAGACAGCAGAGCTGCCCTTACTTGATGCTTTGCAGCTGTGAAATCTACCAGCAGAGGAGATCTGTGTCATGTCGCAGCTACAGCAGCCGTTTTTGCAAGCAGATAATAAGATCCTGCATTCTCTATCTCTGGGTCCTGCAGCCAGCTGCAGGAGCTACAGCCCACAAACAGCCCTGAGGACCTACAGAGCAGGGAAAGACACTCATCTGAGGAGGATGTAGGTCCACGTGGGTACTGAAGGGCTCTGAAGTTGGCAAGGTCACTCGTGGCCAGAAAAGTGCTGTGGTTTTAGATGGTTTGAACTCTGTGCAGGTGGTGATTTGGCAGCAGTGATAGCCGTGTGTCAGCTGGGTGCAGAGCCGGCTCAGAGCCTGTGAGGCACGCGGCAGTGAGGCAAAAAGAGAAAGAATTGAAGTGTGCACCTGGGGAATTCCAGATGCTTGTGAGGTACGGGGAGGGAAAAGAGACGATGTAGAGGCTGCATGTGCAGGGGTAGGTCCAGCTCTCAACATAGCCAGTCATTCACTGTACTCCAAGAGCCACACAGCAGAGCTTTCTTTTGACCTAGGAAGAAAGTAATGAGTGATTTCCCATGCCCAGACAGCTTTTGGGAGAGGGAGAGGTAGGTTACTGTTTTCTGCCTCTGTCACAAACATTAATTTCCTTGAGAAAAGTTAGACACAGAGATTTATAATGATCCTGTGCCTTGAAAATTTGCAATTGTGTTTTGGGTGACTGAAGCTTGCTCACGATACTCAGCAGCCACATCAGTGATATGAGACCCTGGACTGTAACATACAATAAAAGAAATCAGTATTCAGCAAGGGGTATGTGAAGCTGCCAAAAGAGGAAACTGATCTCTGGTCTTGCAAATGGAGCTCATACATTTGTATTCCCGATTCCCATCACACAACGGGGACCATTTCAAAATGTACAGACTATGACACAGAGGAGCTCTCATCATTGCAGTGCCTCATGGAGGAAAGGTCACATGAATCTCTCTTCCTGGAAGAGAGAACAGGTGGAGGAGAAGGTGTAAACCTCTGGCAAGTTAGGGATCAGAATGTCTTCGTGCCACTGTGCAGAGGACACCACATATTACAGCCTACTGCAACCCTCTGGCTCATGAAAGTCACTCTGGAGGGCTCACATTTGTTCCTCACAGGGTTGGTCATGATAGCAAAGTTGTCCCATTTCCAGTTTCAAGTTGTGTCATGGAGATGTCATGTACAGCTACACAGACAGAGGTGAGATCTGGCAGGTTGAGAGGCAGTGGAGGCCTGCAATACAGATCTTGCCTAAAAATGCACAGGCACTAAAAAAACCACTGCAAGCTAGCTATCAATGCCAGCATGTGCATGTCAACAGGACTGCCATTCAGCAGTGAGTGTAAACAGCAAGGCAGAAGTTGTTAGAGGATTTTCTGCTCTGGATGAAAATGCCACTTGGGAAAGGTCCCCTGTTTCTGCCATAAACTAGCTAGCAGACTACAACATTGATGATCCCATTAGAGAAAGTTGTAGGGAAATAAAACAGTATTGTACAAATCTGAAGTATTGGGCTGTCTGAGATATTATTAATTCACAAAAATAGCTGAAGAGCACTTGACCACTTGACCTTGGAATCACCGTGGGTACTTGTAATGGCAGTGAGGACTGTGCTTCTGATGGGCAGAATCAGATGACTGCCGGGCCTGAGCTGGCTTGCTTTTTAAGATTAACTCTCAGCTGAGATGCATCTGTAGCAGTGGCCACAACAGCACAGCCCTTGTGAAAAATAAATGTTTTAACACTCTAGCTGACAGCTGCTTAAGGTTACTTACTGCACAGACGGAAGCACAAGCTAACACTGCAGGAACAAATACACACCTAATTTAAAAAGCTATGGTAAATAGGGCAGGGACGCAGTGGTGGCTAGACTGCCTTGCACTACAGCAGAGACAGCCTCAGCACAGCAGAACAGCATCCAGGCACAATGGCTCTGCGTCGTGCATGCTAGAAAACCATTGGAGAGAAATGTTGTTCTCAGCAGAAAGAAATGTAAAATGAGTTAACTAAATGTCTCTGAAGGACAAAGCCCTGCTGACGATTTAAATAGCTGTTTTGAAACCAGCCTTTGCAACAAACTGGTTTGTGATTGACAGAAAGAAAGAAACAAAGAAGTAAAGGAAACATGACAGATCAAGTCAAGCACATCTACATCACAGCAAGCACTTCTTTTGATAAAATTAATTTTCTGAAATAGCCTCCCAGGGGGTCCACGTAGCAAAACTAAGCCTAACATCTTTGCCTTCACCAAGACTAATTACAAAAGTAGAGTTTGTAGTAGGCAGCCTCACCTGGGTGTACTTTACAGAATGAGTTGCCAGTGAAGACATTACTGCTTGACCTGGGATGTTACACAGAGAAATAGAGCTCCCTTTGGCACCCACCAAAAGGATTGTGGCTGTATTTTCTTAAAATTCTTTCTGTTTTTTTTCTCATCAACAGAACTTTATGCATTTTTCTCTGCTGCATGCCAAGATAAGACTGTTTAATGGAGCATAAACAAACAAATGTATAAGATTATTTAAAAAGAGCTGCTGTGAAAAAAGCAGTTAAAAATCCTGAAATATGTAAGTAATGGGAAAAAAAATCTGCTAAAATACAGAACTTTAAATAATGGGTAAATTAATAGTTACACAAGGTCTTTCTGCTTTGTTGCAGCTGAGTTGTTGCAACTGAACTCCTCATATAAGGAAAGGCTGAGAGCACTGTGACTGTTCACCCTGGAGAAGAGAAGGCTCAGGGCCATCTTGTCAATGTGCACAGGTGTCTGAAAGGGGAGTGCAAAGAAGATGGAGCCAGGCTCTTCTCAGTGGTGCACATTGACCAGAGGCAATGGGCACAAACTGAAACACAGCAAGTTTCCTCTGAACACCAGGAGACACTTCTTCACCATGAGGGCAACTGAGCATTGGCATGGGTTTCCCGGAGAGGCTGCAGCATCTTCATCCTTGAAGGAACTCAAAAGCCATCTGGGTATGGTCCAGGACAGCTGGCTCAACATGGCCCTTGGCACTGCTTGAACAGTGAGGCTGGACAAGATAACCTCCGAGGTCCCTTCCTACCTCAGACATTCTGTGCTTCTGTGAACCTAACTGGCAAGAGGAAAAGCCTTGGAGAAATAAAAGAAGATGCCAAAGATACTCTTCAAAGATTGAGAGTCCAAGGTGTTAGCTAGTATGAGATCACAGAGGAGGGGCTGTTGGAAAGGCTGTCAATCTATGGCATCAACCAAAATCGTAAAGACAAATTGGCTAAAGGATCCATGATGTTTCTAGAGGTTACTGATTGTCCATGGTCCAGACACTGTTCAGACTGAATGAAATGGGAAAAAACTATTCTCATTTTTATGAAGCAAGCTTTGCACAACAAGGAATGAGGGTTAATAAAAGTAAAAAATTGTGCAGGTTTTGTACCAAGTTTTGGGTGCATTCCTAATAAGTAGTGATTCGTTTGTGTGTTCCTCTTTGATGCGTCATTCCAAGCACACCATCAATGCAGAGTCAAATTGAGTAAACGAGAAATCCATACAAATGACAAGAGCGCTGGATAGATGAAGTCCTGTTGGATTCAAGTTATCTGTCTTAGCACAGAACAAAATATCTGACAGCACATTATGAGATTCCTCATTTCAGAGATTCTTGAACAGGAATTCTGCCATTGTCTAAGAAGTTTTTGGATCCAAGGTTAATTAATACTGAAGTTGCTACAAAATACACCTACGTGCCAGAAGACACAGAAGACTTCTCTAAAAAGAGGGTCAAACTGTTACTTGCTAGAGAAATGAGAAAGAATTAGATGTGTCATAACCACTAAATGAGACCATGTGGCAAAAGTGACCATGACATGTTTGTATAAAGACAAATTGCATCAACAGAGTTTGAAATAGAGGGCTGCACATGAGTCTGGTTTATAACACAGCCTGCCAGTAATGAAATCACAGCATGATCGAAGGTCCAAGGGCAGGGCAAATAGATTTTGAAAGAAATTAGAAAGGCTGACTGGTAAAACACCTCTGTCACCCACATCTAGGTTGCATGTCTGCAATGTCCCTCAGAGTTACCTCCCTGAGAGAAACAGAAGATTGCACCTCCTTTTCCAGGACTCATACAGTGTCTGGAGGACTAATTCAGTCCTTCGTGGCATGAAATGAGGTTTTCCACCTACTGCAAACAACCCAGTAGCCAAAGTGCCCAGAGAGGACAAGTTTGGTAAACCAGGAATGTTTTGCTGATCAGAATAATCCCCTTTTCCCACTGACTTTCTGACTTTCGTTTGCTAGACTGAAATTCTCTCAGGTAGTATTTTTGATTACAGGCTTGATATGCTCTTTGGTGTTTTAATAAAATAACAGAATGTCACATTAACAAAGAGGAACTAGAATGTGTGTCACTGAGGAGCCTCTTATACTCCCGTATTACAGGGTGAAAACAGTCTGGTGAAAACAGAGAGATTTTTCAGGCACACAGATATTTCCTTGTGTTTGAAAGCAGCAAGGTTGAAAGGCTTATATGTCTCAAGGCCCCTTTGCACCCCCTCTACAGGATTAAGAAAAGCTAAGACTTCTCCCCCTATCAGTTCTGCCTCCTGCACATCCACAGACCACTCACTTTTATAGCTGAGTGACTGGATCACCTGTGTACATGGCAGATACAACTGGTCATCAGGCCGGGCCTGTTTGCACTGTCCCTGCTGCAGCTCTCCTCAAGCAGACACACAAACCTGCTTCCTCATCCTTGCAGCCACAAGGCCACAGGAGAGCATGGAACTGGCTCATGTCCCCTCTGTGCCTGTCACAAGAAGAGCAGTGCCAGGGGACTTCATGCCAAGTGTCAGTTCCCTTTGGAATATTCTTCCCTTCCAGTGTTTCCATTCAGGACCCCTCAGCGTTTAACAGAGCAAAGCAGCTGAAGTCTAGGTGTAAGAACAGTACAGGAGTGCAAGCAAAATGTCTAAATCCATCCAAATAGGAAAATCGGCTCTAGCACTTACCACTTGATCACATATATATCCTGCCAGGAGGACAGACCCAATGTTACTCCCAAGAGCAAGAAATTCCCATGCAGAGCTGCCTCTGGTTGCTAACCCACTTTGTGAGTTTGCTTTTGTTTTGGGATTAATTTCCAAGAGTGCCCATGTGGTTTTGTATGGCTGTTTGTTTCTAAAAACATTTAGTCTACCCTTTTGAGTTCTGCTTTTCTTCCACTGGAAGATAAAAGCCTCACTAGGGATTGAGTCCCCACTGAAGTACTTACAAATGGAATGTAGGTGGCTAAAACATATTGTTTTATTTCAAGAGGCTCACACTGTGTTTGTACTGTGGCACACCTTTGGAGACAACCTCAGCACAGAGCAAAGTCCCCTCCTGCTCCTGCACGAACACAGATGAGAGCTCGTTCCTGCCATATGAGTCCTGCACACCAGACATGGTGAAAAGCTGCTGGCACAGCAAGACTGCCAGAGGAGGTATAGCCCACCAGCTGGGGAAGAGACAGGAGAGCCAACACAGAGACCCAGAGCAGAGATCCCCTTCCCAAGCCTTGCCCCTGTGCCCTGGCAGCTTCTCTGCTTTCCTGACTGCTCAGCAGTGGGATAATCTGTGGTCATGGCATACCCACTGCCTAGCCCCTCTCAAGGACTTAACTATCACAGGAAGAAAAGTCTGAGCCTAGAGAGACCCTTAGAGTAAAATGGAGGAGAGAAGGAGCAGATACACTCCTCTGCTCCAGCTGCCTTTCCTCCCTCTTCATGGCTTACATAACCATGGAGGGTCCTTGCTAGGTGGTCCAGCACCCAAGGGTACCTACAGCATCCTCTTGTTAATGTCAAGAGTGACAGAATCACATCACAGACGTTGACGGTCTCCACTCAAGGATTTATGGTGAAAAAGCAATATCATGGGTACCATTCATGTTGCATGCAGGTACCAACAGTCAGCATGCTTTAGGTGGCTGCTTTAGACTCATCCTCCTCCTCTCAGTGCACCTGGGTGATCCCTCAGAGAGGAGACCCTCCTTCTTCTGCAGCTTGTCTTTCCTGTGGCCTAAGACACACCAACAGAAGAGAGAGTAGTTTTTCTTCCCTACCTGAGCTCTACACTATCTATAATTGTATAATCTTCTAATGTCTTTCTCTCCCTACTAGAGATTAATTTATGCTTTTAATTTTGCTCTTGGTAAATTTCAACCAAGTACTTGTTGGGGCTCAACACTCCTACATTAATGTCTAATCTGTAAATTTACTATTCTTTGTGCTGTACTGTGACAGTGGTTTTGGTCTGGACAGGTGGGAATTGATGAATTTGTTCCTCTCTGAGGTGTGTTTTGAGCCATGAGAACTCCAGCCAGCTGGAGTGATGTGGAAAAGAGCTGCAAGTCTCTCTAAGGTCATTGCCCAGGAGCCTTGGTGTTAATAAATACCTGCCTGGCTTTCCACAAAATCTGTTGCATTATATATATTTGATGTATGCAAAAAGAACAAATCCCACGGACTGACTAATTGCAGGGTGAGAAATGTGAGTGTCTTTAATCTATGAAAAGGAAAAGCATGTAGCCTTTAAGACTTCCTCTCTTGTACCAGGCTGGCTTGGAGTGTCTGATGGCCTGTTCTTGATCATTCGTCATGCACCTGTTTATTACCTACACTTCAGTCTCCAGCATCCCTAGTCTCACCATGCATCAGCTCCTTGCTCATCCCCTGACAGCTCCCCAGCCCCTCTTGCTTTGGATCATTTGAATTGCCCTTCACTGGACCTCTGTGATTTTTGCACTCCTCATTAATTACACTGTTCCTTTGTTCCTTTCTTCCCTCCTATGTTTATTCTTCTGTTTGTATCGGCACACCTCTGCTTGTTTTACAACCACCTGGCAACACATGATGACAGGGTGTTGAAACAGCTTAGTTGGTAAGGGCTGAATAGCCGTCAAAGTGCCATGTTAGTTACACAGGCACTGCTGACTGAGGAATTGGCTCAGACACGCAGTCACCTAGTGCAGCACACATTCACATTGCCTTTTGACTGAGCTGAGGGAGGGGAGAGGCCCACCTGGCCACAAACATCACCACCACATATCTGTGTGGGTTTGAGCAGAGAAACAGAAACACTAGGCAGGTGAAGAGAAAAGCTGCAGCCTCCTTCCCAGTGTGATGCACACAGAGAAGGAGACAGGGCTTGGGAGAGATGCTTAAAGCTGTTTGCTCCCAGCACCAGCAGTGACATCACTGTCAAACTTGTTCTCTACACCGTCCACAGGCTAAGGGAGCCAGCCATGGACACCATTTCCGCACTCTTCAGCCATACTGAATAACCCTCCCTTGCCATCTGCCTGGTGGGGGGATCTGCTGTGCCATTGGTAACACCCTCCACAAGCTGAACATCAAGTCTAAGTACCAACTGGGCTTGCAAAAGGGTCACTGGCAGTTCTGCTGTCTCAAACTCATATGCTGTGCAAGGGGACATATATGCAGAAACCATTTTACTCACCACTAACATACAACCACCTCCCACAGTCACTGCTACCCAGGTACTCAGGTTGTCACAACCTGGCATCAGAGGTGAAAAGAAGAATGTACAGAAGGACACATCTAATTGCTTTGGGAGAGCACCCTTACCGCTCAAGAAAACACCACTTTCTGGGCACGTGTCATTTGCAGGCAAACAAAGCATCTCCTCACTAGAAAATGTTTAACACTATCACTCGCACAGCAACTATGCTAATGTGAACAGTTTCAGTGTTGGCTACATTAACTACACAGCACATTGCTGAACAGAGTGGGGTAGAGCACTTTTGCCAGGCCCGAGCTGCTGTGTTCCTCCACTCTTATGAATGGGTTAAAGTAAGCAGTTCTCCATGGCAGGTTCAAGTAAGAAAATACGCACAACAGCCCTTCAGTCAGGCACTAAAACAAGGACTTTTGGTAATTTTGGAACAGCCATTTTCCTCTACATTGTTAACTAAAGAATATTTCTGCAAAGAATAGATATCATCCCACAGAATAATCTTTTTCTGATTGCATCTCCTGAGCTCAGACACATCCAAATGCATAGGCAGTGCTGAGTATATGTCTGATTACTGAATAAAGAGCAGCATTCAGATAGCTGGTGCAAGGAACACTATGCAGTAATAAGCAGTCAGTCTTCAGGAGATTTGGATAGTGCAGGGTGTTTTCAACATATGGATGCTCAATCTTTCTTTTTTTGTTTTCTTGGCAGGGTATTATTGCATATAGCCCCTTATAGAACATCACACGATCACGCAATAATTTAAGCAAAGTGAATTAGAGCTTTTGTTGGTGGAACAACACAGAAGATAAAAAGAGGGATATAAATATGCATGCATACATGTATATAAAGGAGACACAAAATATTTAAGAAGTCACAGGAGAAAAAAAAAAAGAAGTTGGTGGTTTGAAGCTGTAGTTGGGAAAAGATTAAAAAATCCATCCACACTCATTCAAAATTACAGGTAGAATATTTAGATAAGGAGAAATTAATTATACAAACTGGAACTTGGCCAGGATACTGTTCTTTTCTATACTACACAACATTATCATGTTTGAACATGCTTGTAGCAAATTGAGTCACAGGGCACAAAGCTGAGCACAACTTTCCTCTGAGAGCAGGAACAAGCCAGCACAGCCCCTCCGGGTCACCCTGGTCCTATTGTCATGGGACATCATGCTTTTGAATGCAATTTATCTAGGGCCCTGCTGAATCAGTCGGGATCCAATCTCTGACTGAACACAGCATTTAAGTACAAGGCACCACTGTCCTTCATGCTCTTGTAGCATTTGTGCTAATGTTATACCAGCTGAGAAGAGGGCTCACCAGGATTTAGATACAGAAAACACCCCTGTGCAGCTGACACCACAGAGCAATTCTCAGGAACCTGTAACCTCTCTACATGTACAGTCCTTTATTTACAACTCATGTGGCAGAAAATGGAGGGACGAGAGGGGAAACACAACACTGCAGCTGACTGGCAACCTCATTCTTCTTTTTCACTGCTGACTGAAAGCAGTGAGTACTTCTTACACCAATCGATCTTCCTGCAGGATCCTGGTTTGCCCCTCCCCATGAGGCTTTACTCTATGCAAGGCACTGCAGTGATGGCTTTTGCTTTAGGGTCCTCTAATAAGCCTTCCTAATTTGAGAATAATGAAGACTGAAGGGTTCACATCCCTCAGGCCAGTCAAGGAAGAGGGCTGCCCAGGATAGTAGAGGTTGGGGAGGACACTAAAATATTTTAATTGCTTGCTAAACTTGTTTGTCTGGTACAGAAAGGGACCCTCTTTGTTCCAAATAATTTCACTGCTGGCACATGATGATTTCATGCCCCTCACCCTGCACAGGGGAATGTGGCAGATGGCACAGGACCTTTACTGGGGCAACCATATTTCTGCATACCTTGGGATTAATGTTGAAAAGACACAAATAGGAAGATGGAAGGCAGTGCATACAACACAAAAGGTGTTGGGAAACCTGCCCACTCCTGTTGGTTGAGTCCATTTGCCAGCATTTTCTGAGGGACACCCACAAGACGTGGTGCACCCAGCAGAGGAGAGTCGGTCCCCAAGGCAAGTGCAAGAGCAAAGGTCCTTCTCAACTGCAGCTGCACAGTCAGTGCCCTGGAGAGTGTCAGGGATTATGTCCTGAAGGATGGCAGAGTGGTTCTGTTCTGGGACAGATGTGGGGGGACCCTTGCTGTACTGAAGACAATGTCAGCCACTGCAATCATAAGTACCTTTGATTTCAGCTACTTTTTTTCCTCAAAGACATACATTATTTTCTGACTCTTTTTGCTGCTTATTGATCTGCCATTGAGTACAGCCTGCCAAGAGATGCCTCAGACAATAGAGTTCATTACAGTCCATTGTGCTCCCATTTTACATCGCTCAGCCCTCCCCTCCTCTGTGCCTGACATTTTCAGCTACCCTGCAGCAAAGAACTTGGCCAGAAGGGAATTCCAATCCCACCTCTGTCCTCAGGGCCTGTCACTCAGTGCCACTCACCTGTAAGGGAGGCATTTACCCCCCAGTCATGTCTGCCATCTTCAATTAAACACAAGAAGTGGGCTTTGGTTGATCTGTCCTTAGTTGTCTTCTACTGAAGATGCTCATGGGTCCGAGCTCCCAGCAGATGTTTGCCAGACAATGAGTTTGGGGGCAGATTTCTCTGAGCCAAAAGAGATCTCTGTTTGGAGAGGATGTAAACTCTTTTCTATAGTCCATTGACTATACAGAGTCTAGATGGCAGTGAAAACCTAAGCATGTAGCTGAGGTTTGAACCCCTAAAGCTTTGGTGAGTCCCTAACACACACAAACACACATGCGCACACACACTCAGTGCCAATCATCTGAAAAATTATCAAAGAAATGCTCATCCAAGGGCAGTTGTGCCTCCTACACGGCCTTGGGCCATCATAGCTTATGTTTGAGAAATGCCTACTGCTTGGAGGAAAGAGGCTTGGAGATATCCCCTGCTAGACACTGGTTAGGGTGTCCCTGTTAGGGAGATGCATCTCCATCTACGTGGCGAGGGTAGCAGAACTTGGATGGAGCAGTGAATAGCTCTTTTCTATCACTGTCTTTCTGTGCTGTGTTTAAAAGCTTTTCTGTAAACCTTGGCTCTTCAGAGAACCAAAGGGGTCACTAAGTGCTGGTAGGATCAGAATAAACTTATGCTTGTCAAACTTGAGTATCATAAGGCCAGTGATAATGTGATTATTTTCCCATGCATTTTTATCTGCTTTTTCATACCTTGTCCCAGGTCAACAGATTCTGGCTGAAGTGAAAGTAAGAGGAAAATCTATGAAGGAAAGTTAATCAATCTCTTCCCAGTTTCAGCACATTGTTGTCCATCTGGGAGATTCAGAGAGGGAATCTGATTTTTTGGTTGCTATCTCATTCACTGATAGCATCTCCAGACCTCTTAAAAATCATTCACTTCAGCTAAGGCACTGTCAGTTGAGCCATTTGAAAAGCTGTGGTTGGATTTTATTTCAGTGAAATTTACAGAAGTGAAAATGCCCTGAGAAATACTTTTCTACTGTTTGAATGCTTCTTCAATCCCTTTTGATGATTATCTTTACTTTTCTCTCACACACTCCATTTATTTTTCTGTTTGGATTATTTGTAGTCTATTAGGAGTTTTCAAGTGTGCGGCTTGGCCAAAAGGTGAGTATTTTCAAACCTGAAATTAAATTGGCCATCATTTCTTTTTTCAAAACAGAACCTGTCAATTAAAAATTTCAATAATGAGAAAAGGAGCAAATGCTAAGGACAGTATTGAAAAGGTATAAAATCTTTGTGTTTTGAAAAGATAAAAGCTCAAAACACTGAAACTTTCGAACCGTTCATTTCCCCTGCACCTCCAGCCAAGACTTAGTTCTGGCTAACGAGTGAAATTTAGTGAAATGCCTGCCTTCCTCTGGCACAGGAACCTGGGCCAAGAGCTAAAGTTTGAATAAACTATACGATATTTCAGCTAAGTGTTGGAAGTTAGCCAGTTTTGATTACAGTATCCTGCATTTGAGTGGGAATTAATGCAGCTCCATTCCAGACCTGGAAAACAGAATTTTGTTTTCTTAACAAAAAATATCAGGTGCTGGCACAATTGGCCCAAAAATCACATTTCATTTCTGCATTAAGCCACTGTCAAAAAAGTAATTATTACCCATCAAAATGATGTTGGAACTCAGAAATACAACGGTGAGCACCTTATATTAGCACATGGTTTGAGACTGAAAACCAAAAGCCCAATATTCACCCTTTTTTTGCCTTCTGATATCCTTAAGGTCACAACTGCACCGGTGGATTTTGAGACTGGGAAGAACCACTGTCACAAGGCTATCCACACAAGCAGCAGCTGAGTCATTTCACTGCAGCAAGCCCAGTGACTTACAGCTGATAAGGAAACGGAGCAGGTATATCGAGGGGTACAGCTGTTACAGTGGAGGCCTGGAGCTGCACCCCTCTTTGGGTCTCAGATAACGTCCCACTTGCTTTGGTGATGAACAGCAGTGCAGACATTACCCATTTGTCTCTCCAGCTTCATATAAAAACTGAGTATTGAGCCTTTCAGTCTCTCCTGTGCTGTTATTGACTTATCTCTCGTCATTAGTACTTAATGTCTATTTTCAGGATTTTCAATGAGCATGGGCTTGTGTATATATAATCCTATTAACCTTTATGTTTATTAGCTGGAGATTTTCTCTCTCTGGCTCACAGTTTTGCTCACCTTGTGAATTATCTTCATTTACTAACATTTAATTTGTGTCAGCTGTTATGAGCTTCTTGGCTGAACACTGCTTTTCCTGTTCTGAATCTGACTTGGTGCATCTGAGTGTTTCTGCTATGTTCCACACTTTTAATTGCACCCCACAGGTAGTCTAGCATCCTCTGACTAGCTCACCTAGTCCATTTTCTTTATTTTTAGCTTTCCTAAAAATAACTGACTGCCCTCTCACCATTAAAGGTGATGCACATCTCTGTATTTCCAAAACCTGCCACTTCTTAGCACTTCTTTATAAATAACCTCTTGAGCCTTTTCCATTGTTTGGACCAGGGTAACCTCTGCAAAGATCAACTCCTTCCCTCAACTTTCCTGTAGTCTTGGGGGTCATGATTAACGGCTGGTGTAGAGAAATGGTGACATCATTGAAGACTTCCCTACCATCTTTGCCACTCCTGTCTTTGCCACTCCTCTCTAGTCCCAATCTGGGCTTTGTTTTATGTAGACAATGTGCCAAAGCCTTGTCACTTGCTGGCTGGCAGGAGTGGCTCAAGATAGCTCCAAAGTCTTACAGGTTGGTCAGCAGTGATATCAGCAACTTCGTGGTGGCTTTCATCATGCAACCCCCAGAAACATTTTCAGGCAGTATAAAGGGAGATTCAACCCATTGCCACAGTCTCCTATTCCTATCTCTGCCTCAGTATTGCTTATGTTCCATGAATATGATCAGGCTCCTTCATCCACTCACTCTCATCATGTAACCCCAAGACAGTAGCCTCAACCCACAGCTAATAGTGAACACCAGGGCAAGAGCCGCTCTCAAGTAACATTGTCATCCTAATTTCAACTCATCTCCATTTCAGGCTTTTAAAATATCACTCATACAGCAAAATTCCCAAGTATTCTCCAAGTTAAGAATAAAATGAATGAAGACAACAAAGAAAATATTCTGATTATGGGTTCCAATTTTTTTTTAACCCTGATATTCTGTGGTACATTTCTTTATTTTCGAATATAAAGTGACAGAAATAATTTGTTGTTAGAAAAGAGAAAGTATCTTTGACTATTTACAGGTTTTGTACATCACAAAGGTTTTCATGTTTTTGTTGATTTTTCTTCTTTTTTTTTTCTCCACATCCTTTAAACAATGCTGAACTGGAAATCTCAACAGCTCACAAAAACCCTCTTCCCCAAAAAACAAACCCCAGTGAGAAACAAGAGAAATCAAAGGGGAAAAAAATTAGCTCCTTTCATTATTCTCCAGGAAATCCATTTGCTTAAATACATATATTTTTATATTTATAGATATTATTTTTTCAAGTTCAAACACCTAAATTCAAGAGAGAAAGGAAAAAAAAACCAAAACAGTGTCTTCTCCACCCCCCTCCAGAATCTGTTGATCCCTGCTTGTCCAAAATCAGAAAGAGTTATTTACAGAAAGAAGAACCGGAGGAGGGTGAGGGTGTAGGGAAGAGGAGGATGAGGTTGTGACTGGTGGAGAAAAGATAGTAGGATTAGGGCCTCGGAGAGGTGAGGCAAGCCTGAGTTCGACCGCGCTTTCCCTTAGGAAGACGCTACACTGGGGAAGTGCCCCCAGTGTCCCCTTGCCCCCATGTTCAGTGCAAGGGTGCTGCCTTACTGGATCCTGTCTCAGCCCCACACCAGGTGCTCAGTGTTCATCGCTGCCCTTCTCCCCACACCCTCCACTGGTCTTCCCGCACCAGCCCTGGACATTTCCAGCCAAGGGTATTACAAGGAGCAGGGTGGAATGCCTCGAGGGTCTCCGCTGCACCCAGCTGAGCCCCTTCACACGGATCCATGACTGGCAGCAACTGTTGCTGCCCCTTTCCCCCCCACTGGCTCCTTCTGCTGCTCACCCATTTCACTCCCAGTCTAAAGTCACTGAGAGCTCAATTAAACTGTGTGTGTTCACAGGAGCCTGACTCCAGGCCCACAGGTTCCATTACATGAAACTCATCCTGCTGCCAGCTAACCTTGGCACCCTCTCCTTCTGTTTCATGACTGCAGGGTATTGGCAAGTAACAGGTGCTACGGAAAGACTTCACAGAAAATCCACCTCTGATCCCTGTTCTTCCTTCCCTCCTTACAATATCCTGACTTCAAATGCAACCTGCTGGAAAAGTTCTGCCAGATAAGTCAAATTTTACACTATAGAAAATGAAGTTTAAGTTGCAGATGTGAGCCTGCAATTTCCACATGATTTGTGTGTATTATAATGTATTAATCAGGAAACACTATGTAAATGTGTGTAAATGCAAACCACGATCTTAAATCAGTTTTGCATAATGCAAGTAAACAAATTAATCTCCCAATGTGCTTGTAAATGTTAATAAAAACTTGACATTAACCATTAAGTTAATGTCACTAGATGATAATGTTACTGGATGAGAAAGCAGTGTTGTATGTCACATGTGTCCTTTAAATGCAAATGAGTAAAATTTACATGTCCAAGAAATGCATGTTCTTGAGAACTCAAATTGCTGTTTGCTGCAAGTCATGTAAGCTCTACTTTATCCATCAGCAATTTCTTTTTAAAACACTGCCTCCTCCCTGGAGAGAGTAAACCATCCAAAATTAAATGTAAGGAACCCCTGAATATTTGAAGAGTGGCAGTGACTGTGTAAGTAGGAGTATGCATAATTTAAAGGGGTTCTGGCAAGACGGACCTAAAACTGTGGAGCAATTAATTAGGCTGGAAACTGAACTAAGCCGAACTGTAACCCTAGGAAAGCTGGCTTTATCATCCTAGACTTTTGAAAAAAAAAGGAAGCTGGGTCAGCCTCTGTCCAGTTGCATGTTCGTTTGCACATCAAAGCATTGTTCGAGGTTTGAAAGCAATGCCTGAGAAGAAGCTGGCCAGAAAGTTCAGTCACTATTCAAACAGACCAGGATGCCTTGGATGAAATTCATCAAGAGTTGCCAAGCTGAATGAGCACTTTGCACGATACAAAGAGGTTCTTGATGAAGCCTTTCCAGTGTGACAGTCTGAGGTGTTACTGCACACTGGTGGAACCAAAAAAAGGGAATTATTTTCTATACAATATTTTGACAGTCACCCTGTAAATGCTGAAAGTTTGTAGCAGCCTGACAAAAGCAGCAAAGGGATGCTCAAGACTACTTGTGAGGAGTACAATCAGACCTTGATGTGCAGGTTTCCCAAGACGGGAAATGAGTTGTATTTTGAATCCTAGTAGAGCTTCAGCTGAGAGAAATTAGGTCAAGCTGGCAGCAGAGGCTGAGCCCCGTGTACTGCACACATCCTCAGAGAGCATGTACAGCCCAGCACCTCTCTGGATTAGGTCCATATGTGCACTTTGCCATGCTACCTGCAAAAGTAGAGCTGATTAAAAATGCACAGAGAAATCACAATTTGTGGTTCAGGTTCTCTTTGTCCAAGGCTGGGATAAGTTACAGCATCCTCAAGGCTTTGCTCAACTGAAGAAGTGAAATGAAGCTGGAAAACAAGAGAACTGCCAGAATAGCAAGATCTCTCACCAAACTCACCTGAAGCAGAAGTTGATTGCCCTGGGCATGCTGCCATCCCTTCATGGTTTCCAGAGGTGTAAGAAGAAAACATCCTTCCAGGTACTGAAGTGGTGACAGGCAACTCTGGAGTCTTGTGGCCCACTCCTGGGTGGATCACGGATTCACCTCCTCACTGTTCCCCTGCCTGTGTAGGAAAACCTAATCCCTTTAGAGCATGGGCGATATCAGTTGAGGGGTATGTGCACAGTGCTGCAAAGAGACGAGTGTTTCTCTTTCAAATCTCGAAAAGAAACAAACAAAAAACCTGACTGGCCCTTCAGGTTGAGGTCTGTCAACATCCCAAATCAAGTCTCCCAGCACAAACTTCCTGCACTACTTCTGACTACAACCAAGGAGGTTCCTATACTGCTTTCTCCAAACAGCAACCACGAACATAATACTTTTGCAAATAAAAATGCCAGATGTCCTTTTCCTCTGCTCCTAGTCCTTACCCCTGTTCATACAAGTCATACCAAGTCACCTAGCTTATCACGTGTCTGTATGTCTCAACGATTTCCTCTATAAAATGTATGTCTCATTTAACCTCAAGAAAATTAGATGCAAATGTATGCACGATTTCAGGACATTTGCATAATATATGTAAACTATGGCATCTGTCAATTTACTTGTTAATGTAAATGCTAATATTAATGTATTTCAGTTTAGCATCAAAATCGCAAACTCTTTGAAGTGAGGACTGTGGCAGAGTGAAGCATCAAATGGCCAAATCTTGTCTGAAAACAGGACCTAAATGGTTTTGATTAATTTTTTGTCAGGGTTCCACCCTGCTGGCACAGCATTTCACTTCACTTTCTGCTTCCCAAATTAATGACTGGTACCGATACTGTCCAACTCCACAGCAATAGTGTTGTTAGGAGAGGTGGAGTCATTTTGGTCAACACAGAATTACCCCTGAAGCCACCAGTCACTGCTTGCATTCAATGTGCATCCCCAAGCATACCTTTCTGATGAAATCCTGCCCAACATGCTACCTACTTCCCCCTCAGTGACAGGTGCTACTGAGGAGGGAACTTTTGCACCTTCTCAAGGTATCTTCATATCCTCAGCTCAACCCAGGGCATCCTCCAGGATTAGTTGGTAGTTGGGATTAATATCACAGTATTTGAGAATATTGAGAATATTCTCTCTCTCAAGAGAACTCAACTAGTTTACCTCAGTATTAAATACTCCAGCCCCTTCATAAAGAGATTTTTTAAAAGAATAAACATTTCTAGCTTTTGTAATGGAAATTTCTAAAGGTATCTGAGCATCTAAGCACTACTAGCTTTCAATGAGATGGGTTTTGGTTTAATAAATTTCTTGTGTGCTTCTAAAAATCCTTCCCTACGTGATGCAAACATGGCCAAAGCATTAACTGTTTATTTCTTCTCAACATGCAGTGCTGATGGCTCACATCTGGGGGTGCCTGGAGTGCTCTAGGTCCAGGATGTTTAGTAGGGTGACTTGAACGGAGCCAGGCAAGTGCTAAGTGATTGAGACTCTGGACTCAGGGCTCATCCCTTGAGACTATGGTGGCAGAAAAACTGGCCCTGCCCTCTGTGGCAGAAACTATTCTATTCCCTCAAAAAAATGATGTAGAAACATGCCCACGACCTGTGTTTGAACACCAGTCAAAGATCTGCCTTATTCTACCACTGCAAAACAATACTCTACATGGAGAGACAACAGAGTTTCCAAGTGAGGGAAGAATCTTCCCTTTCTCCTTTCCAGGAAATTTTCCCTTGGGAGCTGGGGAAATAGAGAAGGAAGAAACCAATTCCCTCTTTTCTGCTTCGATGTGGGTCTACACACCAGCCTTGAAGGAGTGGTGAGCGCATGGTGTAAGTCACTTAGCATTCCAGCCCGCTGCCGAAGGGCAAGCACTTACCCAGAGCTTAACCTTGCAGCTGGCAGGCCTCGGTGTCTTGCCTCCTCAGCAGGGATAACTAATCAAAGAGCCACAGAGACAGGTCCAAAGCGTCATGCTTCTCCAGTTTTAATCGAATGCCTCAGATAAGAAAGTGGCCATGAAGCCCTTACTCCCTGCCACTGCAGCACAGAGAGAACCCTGAAGTGTCTTGAGGAGGAAGAACATCTGAACAGTTAGTTCCTAAGCAATGTGAAGCTGCAAAGATAGGAGAAGTGGCTAGTTCATTACAACTAGCTCTTTTTCGTTCCAAATAGGATGCTTTTACCTGTATCTTAGCACAGCAATGTTCAGCTTCCAGAGCCGAAAAAGAAGTATCTGTGTGCAGGAAAGGACCAGAACCTGTGGAAGTTCCTTCATTACATGGAAAAGTCCTTACATGTGAAAGGCCTAAGAGAAACCCTAAAATTGTTTGCTTCAATAAGTAAAGAACATCAGATAATCTTCCCCAGGTATGGGAAATATCCCTTTGCAGATGCCTTTTCTGTAACTACAATCCTATTCCCTTGTTCAAATGTCAAAAAGACACATTGAATAGCTGTTTTTCACTGATATAATCTTGGCTTCCTGGTGGGCCACACAAATCATCTATGAGGGCAAACAAACCCAGCAGCGCTCATGTGAACGAAGACAGAGATGTTTCAAGAAGAGTATCCAGGGCCTGTGTGCTCAAAACCTCCAGACTCCTGCCTTTGCTGTACATATGTACTGGAAGGAGTTCTGTCTTCCCTCTGGCATGGCTGAATGTCTGCTTGAAAGACCTGACACCTGAGCAGTTTGGTGCAGGGACAAGGTGAACAAAATGAAAGCTGTTCCCCTTTGTCTTTAGGCCCTGTGGGTCTAGGGGAAGATGAGCCTGCTGCTTCACTCCAGGGAAGGGGAGGTGAGCGAGTACAGGGGCTAGAGTAGAATGGCCTTTGGCTGAATTTCTAGCATAGCACATTGCCACAGCCCTGGTTCCAGAGTCTGAGACATTATGCTTGAAAATCTGAATGTTCAAGGCATTCGCCAAGCATCTGCTTTAACTCTGTTCCACTTTATGTGTCCGCCAGTAACAAACACAGAGCTAGTGCACAATGGTCATGGGTGGAAGATACCATATTCTTCGTAAGGAAGCAACTGGAATCTTCAAGGTACTGGAGCAAAGTAAGGTAAACAATACCCATTAGCTGTTTGTAATGACTTCTTTGCTCTCATAAATCACTGAAGGACACAAAGCAGTCTCCCATAAAGGAGCGAGGGCCCCTTTTCTTAACATGCAGTGGCAGGAGGTCACAAGGGCAAAAGGATGGGGCTAGCAAACAGAACAAGTGGGAGGAATGGTAAATAGCCAGACACTCACTGGAGGAACAGTCTAGATTTGTAATTAATAATGATAAAATCTTCATAAGGCAGAGGAAGTCTCTTCTTCCCTGTAGGAGTCAAAAAGCAATCACAGATAGTGCATGGCATAGGGATTGGCAACAGGAAGAGACAGGCTAACTCAGACTCACAGAGGCCAAGAAGATGCTTCACAATTTGGTCTTTTTTATGCTAACAGGACTCTCCTATTTTTTCCACCAAGCGGTAATGTTCCCATGGATCTGCTTTCACACTTGTATCTGGGGCTCCAAATTCAAGAACCCACCAGTCTAGTTGGTCTATACCACCATTGCCTCCAGGTCCTCCTTGTCTACTTCACCCAAGTCTATATTGACTTGAGCACAAGACAAGACTTTTATCCAGGATTCTTTTTCTGCACACTGCTAGAGGTGCAGCCTAGGCTGATATCGAGACTTTACCGATTTTCAGTCAGTGCTGAACACAATTTATTTAACAGCTTATTTTAAGCTATATGGTACGCTATTTGCCTCTTCCTTTCCAGCCTACAGTGTAGAAGACACCCAGACAAAAAGGACGGGAGCAACAGAGAAGGTCCCCTGCTAGCTGGTGGGGCAGTGTTTTAATGATTCTGTGACAGATGGGAGCGTGAGGAAGGGGAGCTGAAATTCATATGCAGGAGATCTGATTCCCACAGGCACATGGAATACCTTCAAGGCAAAATGAACAGAGCAACCTACCAACTTTCCTTGACCATTCCAGAAACCAGCATGTCCTGTCTTCCGAGGAAGAAGGATCCACAGCACGTGCTGAGGAACCACCATAATCTACAGCAGGGTGGGGTGAATGCTAGCGCCTCCTCAAAGGCTCCAGCACCTGGAGTCAGAGCCCCCCAAGGAGAAAAAGAGCACTGACTCCTCACCACCTTCAGGGGAGCAGAGAATCACAGCCATCATTTCTAAGAGGCTCTGGAATGCTGAGATGACATACTGTTTTGTCTGGAATTGGAAGAGGCAGTCTGCTTCCTTTAATAAACCTGGGGGAGGAGTAAATTTTTTTTAAGGAATGAAGAATGGCAGCAATATATCCTGTAAAAGGACACTACCTTGTTCTCTTATGCAGAAAGAAACGTGAAGAGCCCCTAGTTTAACTCCTGTGCTTCACATTACAAAAAAAAGCAGAATTTTTTCAGTCCTTCATTAATGTCTTACCTCCTTCATACCTGTCTCCCACTACTGATACCTCAACTACTCAACAATCATAAATCAAGAAGAAAAAGTAATGATGAATGCAACATTCAAAAGCAATTCATGGCCATTTTCAATTTGCCTTTTAGTCTTTTGAGTCCTTGGGATTCATTCCGTTCTTACTTTTAAGGTTTTCTTCCCAGCAATCAGAGATAAAAAATATCTTTTCATATAAAATGAGTTGTGTTTTTTCCTTTTTTCATTTACATAATCACAAGATACCAGTTAGCAAGATTGAATACCAAGATTGAAGAAAAACATTATGTATTGTGAAACTCACAGTAAAAGCCATGACTGTAGTATCCCTCTCTCACACACCACTGGTTCTCTCTTCCTTCTTTTCCCTCAGTAACTAAACAAAAACACCCTTTGCACAGCTTTTATTCTTGATCATTTTATTTTGGTGGTTTTCATGCTACATAAAAATTAGTTTTTATATCAAAAAATTATTCACAATATTTCCAAAATAGTTCAAGTTTTTTTTTTTTTCTTTTTGTGTTTTTTAAATATTTTTAATGTATTTTTATTTCTTTTCTTTTTTTTACTGCAGCTAGGGTTACAAAACATCCCATTTCCTCTCGCCACCACCAATTCACTGTCGGTTCCCTTTTACATTTGCATATGTAAAAAAAAAAAAGAAAAATAACAAAACTTTTTATATCATTTACTTGAGAAATAAAAAGTCATTTGGCACTCATGTCTCTGTGGCTCTGATTTTCACCAGTGAAGTGGCTGGAGGTGGGCGCGTGTGTGTGTGTGTGTGAGCATGTGCACACACATATGCATGCATAAAGGGTATGAAGAGGAGGCAAAATTTAGGCAAAGATGGTCTCAGAAGCGGATAGGATATATCTGCTGTATTCAACAGCCTGATGGGTGGCCAGGTTCACCGCAAGGTACCAACAGCTCAAGAGAAGAGGAGGTAGCAGTGTTGGGCAGTAGAAGACTTAGACTAGAGGTGAGTATTTCTTTTTCTTTTGGTTGATAGACTGAGCTTATCAAAGGTGCTCTCCAAAGTAAATGTACATTAGTTAGAAAGCAAATACAGCTGAAGTTGACCTGTGCCAGGTCTAGAGACGCTACCTGCCCCAACCCTAGTAGACACAACAGTCCTCCACTACTGTCCTCAGCCACTTCCAAGTGCCAAAGGATGAAGGTGCTGGGTTTTCCCTTAGGTGTCATGATATCAAGAGCTGGCCAGCTGCCCATGCACCTCCTTTAATTCCTACTTCATGGTCTGTGAGACTCTGCTCAGCCTTGAATGACGTTGTCCAAGTCGAGAGTCATTCCTACCCACTTGTAAATAGGTCAGGAGAGGCAAGGCTGAACACCTCTGGCCCATTCAGGGTCATTCATTAATCCCTGTTGCAGACCTACATGCCTGACTCCTGCTCCCGTATGGGAAGTACTGTGCAGGGGCCAGTGAACCATCTTCCCCTTCCTGCCCTCCAGCCTGACCCACAACCCACACATACTAGAGGATGATCTGCTGTGGATGACCATTTCCTTTGGGTCAGGCCCCTCTGCTACAGGGTTCTTGTCCCAAGAAGGGCCATGGAAATTGCCAATTCCATCCTCACCTGGAAAATCTTGCATGGCTTCAAAAGGGCAAGACCCAAGGGTCAGACAGGCTGCCTGCCTTGCAGCAGCCTTTGGTGCAATGGCCAAAGCTCACTGAAGAAATGTTTTAATGGTTTTTCAAGGAAAAAGGAGAAAAATTTAAAAAGGAAGGAAAGAGAGGGAGTACAAAACAAACCCCCACAACTATAACAAAAACCTCCAAAGCCCATTTGTGCAACAGTTAAGTATTTTGTCTTCTGCGACTCCACAGGGAAGTCAGTGAAAAGCTACTTCCCGAAAGGCTGCTGCCTCCACTATATACCAGCCCTCACCTCCAATTACAGATGGTGCTTTGGTCACTGGCAAAGAGACGTTTCAAGATAGCCCTGCCATTCAGGAAAAACATGTACAAAGGAAAGACTCCAAATACAGCTGAACCATACAAACAATAACCGCACAGAACTGAGGTCTCGGAAAGTTGTATTGCTGAAAACACCTCCCTGCGCCCACTAAAAGGACTGTGTAAACAAACAAACAAGCATACATACAAAATAAATCAACAGCTAAACAATAAACCTTCCCCCCCCCACCCCAACCATGTTAGAAATTTTGAAAATGCAAAGCTAAAAAGAGCAGTTTGCTGTGTTTCTGACCACAGGTGAGAGACAGCCTGCTCCAAAGATAGGAAAAGCAACCAGACAGGCAAAGAGGCCTCCAAAGCTAGCAGCTTTCTGTGCTAACCTCCACACTGACTGCTGCCCAGTGGGAAGGTCATTTCCTACAGCACCTCTTGAAGGCTCCAGCTTGCTAGGAGCTTTTAGGTGTATAGCATGTTGATAACAGCAATAATATCTAAAATACACACACGCACGTGTACAAGCATTCACGCACATATATCTTCTCTTTCATAAAAGACAAACCTGGCAGAGCACAGGATACAATTTGATGGAGAAGAAAGAGCAGCTGGACATGGAAGAAAGCAGAGGAGGTGGACGGATGTGGTCTGATAGAATGAGTCATTGGAGACCACAGATTATTCTCACATTTCATATATATAAAGAAAAAGAAACATCAAAGAGGCCCAGTGACACCAGCACTAAAGGGCTGGTTAAGCAAACTTAGGATAGGCTAAATGATGAGAGCCCCTAAATGTTGCTCCTTCCTTGTCTGACTAATCATGGCATCTCTTCATTGGGTCCTGATTGTCTTTTCTGGCTGCTGACAGAGGACAGCAGTGTCATGTCCAGCAGTTTGGCCAGTTAAAGTGCTGTGCCGCTTGGCACTGTAGGGCCCTCCCAGCAGGTCATCCTCTCTGGTGCTACAAGTGTTGTGATCTCTCCTGGAAACGAATGGGATGGAGAATGGCTGCGGAAAGTTCACTCCTTCCCATTCTCCCCTTTCCCTGCCCCCTCTGAAGAAATGGAATCCCTCCAGAGTGTGGGATTTGCAAGCTCCCTACTCAGCTCCAAGGAGCAACAGTGATGTTCTTCCAAGTAGTGGGATGGGAGACCAATTCACCTCAGCTCAGCTTTTTTCTGTGTCTATCTGACACAAGAGCAAGAAATGACAGGCTAGTGTTTTCTTTCAAGTGGAATTTCAGTGCTTGCATTGCCCTAGGAGGCAGCAAAATGAATAGCGAGGGAGTCTCTTGTTACAGTCACAGATCAGATTGACCAGATCTCTCCCAAAAGACCTTACCAGTCAGTGTGTGATTGTCTTCCTGCTCCACCTACCAGTTAAGGCCAAAGTAGGTAATGAGTGTGGCACAATGGTTTGGAAATGTGGCACAATGGATGAAGCACAGAAGTGAATGAACACATGGAATGGGTTTCTGGTTCTATAGTCAAACCCTCTACAGGAGTCTGCATCCCAGCCTCATCGCTGATTCAGAGCTGGTCCCCTGGAATCCAAAGAAAGCAGCCGTGCCAGGGTGTACCAGGAGGGAACAAGAGGGTTGCCAAGTTACCTGCAGGTACCCACCATCTGGCTTTAGCAGCGTACGGCTCCCATCACCTTTGTCTCAGCTCAAACACATGCGTACAAACACCTAAGCACACGCACAGTGGCACCACACATACAAATGTGTGCAGGCTGCATAAATACAAATACCAATATGAACCCACCCCTGCCCTCCACAAGTAGACACGTGCAAGAAATACAGACAAGTAGCAACAAGCATGCAACACACACATGGTGATCCCAAGCAAAGGGAACCCCTGTAAGCTATGTTCAAGCATGGTAGGTTCCTGGGAGATGAATCCTGGCAAAATGCACTGCAGAAAGAGGCCCACACAAGGAAGAGAATCCAAAAAAGCCATTCCAGGCATCTAAACCCCTGAGTAGCTATTCCAAAAGCTTCTTGAATTTCACAGGAATTTAGCTGCCTGTCAAGATGGATCTGGCTAAAAGGCCTGGAAGGAAAGCAGAGGGAGAAAGTACAAAGCTTGAATCTTATCCCCTTGACTGATTTTTGTCTGTTCAGGGACAGGTATAACCTTTTTCCAGTTGACAGGGGACTTAGCAGCCAGTGCCCAAGGGCCTAGAGAGAAGTCTCATGTAATGGATCTGGACACCCTGCAAATGTTGCCATGATGCTGTACTTTTGGCACATTGAATAAGCAAAGGAAACACAGCAAAGGGCCGGGTGATGTTCAGAGAAGTAACTCACTATTTGGCCCTAAATTAATCTATGGGATGTGTTCCCAAGAAGATACCTACCTGCATCATTGCAGTCTGATGCACTAGATCACACTAACAGTGTAGTGCACTGAATGGGCCAGCATTTCCAACTCCACTTGTGTTTAGAGTTCTGCCAGGAGTTACTCAAATGTACAAACATACACTTCCTCCCAGACTTAGAGGTATTTGTAGCCATGTATTCACAGGTACACAGACCTCCGTGGACCATGCTGGGACAGCTATGCCAACATCATAGCAAGGGTACATCAGAAGCCCGACTATCCTCCTCACACCTGTGAGCAGAGATCCATTCTCAGGTGGCTGTGGTGGTTTCTCTCACCCAGAAATCAGAAACACAGGCCTGCAATGGAATGGCAGGTTGAGCAAGAGTTAGCTGCAGCTGGGAGAAGACTGCTCCTCTGAATAACCTCTGGCCATGCTGACCCTTTGCATTGCTCCCTGCACTGCCCATATGCTTTCATACAACTACACTACACACATGGAGAGACTGACTGGCCCTTTCTCAGACCGTGGCCAGCAGACCCTTGTGTCTTCAGGGATAAGTAGCCAGTGCCAGGAACATTGAGGATAGTGAATTGATGGATGTTCATTAAGGAACAATGCAAATTGTCAAAAAGGGAAGGAAGGAGATGTCTTGGCATCTGCCTAGAGCCCCTACCAGTCTCACATTGGCTGTCTCTATGCTTATTCACCATCCTATCACTCTCCTTACTGCTATGACATCAGACCACAAAGCCTAGCAGATAATGCCAAGTACCAGCTCATATTGACTTGTCAGACAGAAAGGGACCAAATACTACCGGGCATTCACTCCCAGGTCTACAACACAGAAGTACTTCATGTAGGTCTTTAAAAGCCTCTAGGCAATAAAGGAAGTGCCCTGTGCTTTTAAAAGATAGCATACTTCTCTCCAGCAGCCTTGCTGAATTCACATAGAGTAAAAGCAAAGAAACTGTACTGATCCTGATATGGGTCAACCTGGAGTGGATAAAAACTGTATCTGCCCCTGCTATAAATTTACCAGTCAGCCATCAAGGACAGAAATTATGTTCTTTCTCTGGGCTTTCTCAGAAAATACAATTTCACTGCTCCCTTGCACAGGCAAATTTGCCATACTGATAATTTCTTACCTCTTGAGTGTGCGAGAGCAGAACACCACCTCAGTGAACATGACAGAGGAGTCAAAAACAGCTACAAAATATCATCTTCTAAAAATCTGGTCATAGCTAGAATTTCCCAGGAGAGGAGAAGTGGAGGCCTGTCCTTCACTCATCAGCGTTGCACAGGCCGATGAAGACAACAGAGCAACAAGACAGTAATAAGAGAAGGAGAGTGGGCAAACAGCCAACATAAGTAATTCTGAGGGAAGAGACATAGAGATGAAATTGAAGAATCAGTGTAAGATGGGAAAGTAAGTAAGAGGCCAGGAAGATGAAGCAGTAAGCTGCTGGAGAGATCAAAACACCTGAAAATGAGGTTCTGCTAAGAGGAAGGACAAAGAGCAGAGGAAATAAAGTGGTCAAGAATGGCACAGAGGGTCTGAGACCATGCCACCTCCCCTTTCACTGGTACTGGAAAGGCCGCAAAAAGAGCGAGAAGGAAGAGTTGGCCAGGAGATGAAGGCCCATAGGGAGATCCCTGTAATCCACAGTAACAAATGTACTCTGCTGACATCCCAGGGAGAAGACAATGGGGACTAGGGAAGAGGAAGTAATCAAAGAGCAAAGCACATAGAGAAGGAAACAGCCCTGTGCCTCACACAAACAGTCCCTAGCAATCAACACAGCTTTTATTACAGGAAATTATTAACACCCTCTGCTACCCACCACCCCTTACCAATCCCAAACCTCCCCTCTCTGGGGACCCTTTCTTGGCACACACATATAACATCCAGATAAACTTTCCGAACCAGCAAAAGCAACCACTGAAACAACTTCAAACACCACAGACCAATAAAACCACAATTTAGAAGTTAACTTTCCCAACCCCCCCCATGCCATTATTTAATAAGGAAATACTGTACAGATATAAAACCCACCCTTTTCCCAACCTGAATATAATTGCTTGAGCTAGTTTCTGTACATATATACACACGTATTTACACAGTAATGCTGCAGTCAAGAAAGCAGATGATGTAAAAGTCACAAAGTGAATACATAAATTAAATAACTACCAGCAGAACATTAGGAAAGGTCACGCTGTTCCTACTTGGCTAAAATGTGTTGCGGGACAGAGTCATTAAGTGTACTGCAATGTACTCTGTGTCGTGTGTGTGTGTGTGTGTGTGTACATACAGGCACGCAAACCTCACAGCTTCCTGCTGTCTCAGGTTTGTTCATGTATGTCTCACTTCCCCAGTATGTCTCGTATGTGTGTGCGTGCCCAGAGGAACCCCTGTTCCACAGCATGGAATTATTTTCTGACCTGTTGGAGTGTATACCAGTGCTTGCTGTGAACCTTTAATGGCAGGAAGCCAGCAGGTTAAGAGATCTGTAACTACTAACACATCACAGAGATCCTCCTTTAACCTCAGCACTCAGGGGACTGTACCCTTGACATTGGCAGACACAAATCCTGCTCTCTGCAATATGGTTTCACTGTCTTTTTCTATACACAAGTAAGTTTATGCTGTGTCAGTTTTGTTGTCAGCAATGGCAGAAGGGTGCCAGAATTCACTCAAATGGCATGGCTAGGAGAGGAATTTGGGGATGCTCAAGAAACAGAGAAAAACTCAAAGCCAATTGCAAAGTGGTTTTCATTGTTGCTGTTCTAGTGGCAGACACCCAGGTTTGTCTGCAGTCAGCCCCAGGGAGGTCCAGAGGGCCCATGATGAAGATGAAGCAATAGTACTCATATTGCCAGTGAGACACTCGGCACCCCAGTTTGCCTTTGATGGGGGAGGAGAGAGGAAGCCACAGGGAAGTGTAGGTGAATGCAGCGAGGGTCTATGGCTTGGAAATCTATTTGGCTGCAAATTGAAAATAAGCCCTTGTGGGGACGACAATCAGGTCCCACTAGTTACTATCTCAATGTGCCCTGCAGCATCCAGCAGCATGGTAGGTGTGTTCCAGGAGGACACGCCAGGTGTGTTCAGCAGCAGGGAAGCACTTATGGGAAAGAGTGGGTGCAGATGGGGATCGTGGCTTGGAGTCTGTCCCCATTCATTGCCAGCAATTTGGTTCCTTTCTCGCACACAGCTCCCAGGGGCTCCTGTGGTGACCCAGGCATATGCCACAGAGAGGAAGCATAACTACCCTTTGCCAGCTTGGATTGAGAAGAAAGGGTGAAGTTTAATTCTTCAGAGCAAGGGCACAGAGGGTCAGCACAAAGTCCTTTCATCAATGCTCCTGATCTTTATCCCCTTCCATTTTCCCCTTCTTTTAGGCAGCCAAAAATGCGTGGGGAAGTGCAACCTCCCACCCTTCTCCATGAGAAGGGCTCATCAAAGGTTGCTTGACTGGAGTGGAGGATGTGTGAAAGCCCTAAGTCTGATCATTGGCTGTGTTCCCAGGCTTGCTTCCATCTGTTGATAAGCAATGGAGGTGGGAGGATATGCCGCATTTGATAGAAAGCTCTATAGCAAAGACTTGCCTATGAAGATCCCTGAGGTATCTCTGATCACTCTAACCTGTCACCACCATCATATTCATTCTTTATCTCCCCCTCCCTCTTTTGCTGGCAATTTTGCTGTGAGCAACAACCTGATCTGAATGTACAAAGGGGCATTATTCAAGCTGGATGCTAGTGTCTTCTTCAAGCGAGGCACTCCACATCAGCAGGCACTGCTGAAGAAGAGGCCCACCCTGGCAACTTATAACCCCTCCCTCAAATCCTTCGCGACATCACAAGGGAACCTTCCTCCCCACATATGCTGGAAATTGAAGTATCAATTTCCTACAGGCAAAGTTCATGCTTTGATATTGCTGAACATTTTGAACCCAGTGGGGTTCTCACCTGGAGAGTTCTGACAATGCATGCTGGATTTCAGAGAGAATGGGATTTTTGTTGTTGTTGTTGTTGAGGTGGGAACGGTGTGCTTCATTGTCTCAACTGACAACAAGTTCTGACTGCAGCTTTTCTTGCCTACTTAGGATGTGACATGGCAAGGTCTGATACTGCCCTCACTGGGAGGTATGATGGGAGACAGAGAACTACTACACCAGCCTGTGTTGTGTTGCACTACAGTAAAAAGCTGGTGTGAATACTCCAACAAGGTTTATGATGTGGAGATCCATGGCTGCAAGTTCTACCTGCCAGTTGCTTTCCACTGTGTATGGCACATTTCTGATATTTTTTTAATATTTCCTCCATCTCCTTCATAGACATCCTCCTTCAGCTGAGTACATACACTCCAGTACCACTTCAGAAGAACATGGCTCAGGAAAATACCTCTCAGAGAGCCATGCCTGGGGCTAGAAGTGAGGAGGTAAATGTCAGAAACATTGCCAAAGGTGCCTAATCTTTCCTGGGAGGCTGTCTGCAAATATTCAGTAGAGGTCACCAACGGTAGAGGACACAATGGTTTTTGCTCAGTATTCTTGTGTGCAGAAAACTTCAGAGAGAGGAAATGTTCCCAGCCACTGCCCCAGAAAATAGTGGTGTTTCTACAGCAGAGAGAGAGAAATGGTAAGGTAGGGAATGCGGAGTTTTGTCAGGCTCTGGTATGAAATCCCATTCTTTTCTGGACAGGTAATAAACAGCACATGGGTGGTTTTCTAGTATAGACAACACCTGCTGCTAATATTACCTGTTTGATTCACTTGAATACTTACAATGAAAATACACCAAATCTAAAATTCTAAATATATAATCAGAGTTTAATAACATCATTGATTTATTTTCTGGATTATGAATTACACCCTCCCCCCTCCCACCCCTTCCCCTTCATCTCTGTCCCAAAACTTGTTGACCTGTCAGAACTAAAATAAACAAAGCAACCAGAAAAGATCACTTATAGGAGAAAGGATTAACCTGATGGACACGTGGCCTAATATATTATGGGAGAAGGCAAAATACCAGACTCCTGTGGTTAGACCAGTGGTTCAGTCCAGAATTTCCAGTTCTTCTTTTCTGGTTGCCCTAGAGCATTTATTTGAGTGGTTTGTGGCACAGTTAATATTTGCAGAGCACTCAGTGTGTTAACAGTGCTACAACAGTAAGAATACTAGATAATGATTTTGGCAAACTATCATTTGCCAATCAGTGGAACAAGGGACAGACCAGTTCGGAGAAAATACGAACCAACTTTCAACCCGGAACACAAAAATCAGAACCTTTAAGAAGAGATTTGAAAAAAGTTCCATTAACTTCTTTTTGGTTTGTTTTCAGCTTAATTTCCCTGCAGAGCCACCCTCCAGGTTTCCTCGTTCCAGGTGGGGAGGGACGGAAAAGTACCGAGATAACCGCCAAAGAGATTAGCTGCCCTCGTCAGCTGTCAAGCTCCCCAACCCCAAGCCCTTAGGAAATACCAGAAATTATCACAAGCTTTCCCAGTTCCAAGATTTCTAAACCAAAGTAGCATTGGAGAAGTCTCTTAATGTCAAAGTGATGGTCCAACCTGAGTGGCCAACTTGATGGTTCACCCCACCACTATCAAGACAGTGTAGTGCCTTGAGGCCCAAACTCCACAGAGAGATGCTGGTACAGAGAGTTTATATGCAAAAAGGAATTGGGGGTGTTCCCATCAAAACATGAAACCCTGCTGGCAAGGCTTGAAGTGACGTTCCGGCGTCTTCCATTCATGAAGATAAAGGTGACAGGGCAATACAGGGGGCCTTGGGGGAACACAACACACATGGGTTTCTCTCTCTCTCTTTTTTTTTTTCCTCATTCATACGGCCTCGACCTGCGTAAACCGCTTCCAAAAATGCAGCCTGAAAAGTCATAGAAAACAAACAGAATGGAAACAAACTTCCCCTCCCTCCCACCCCACGACCTGAATATTCACGAGAAGAGAAACACCAATTTATACAAAAACGCAATAAAAAAGAAATATTTACAAATGAAAGGAACGCCTTCTTGGTGGCCGCTATCAGAGGTGTCTGACAAGCTGCCATGTGTTCTGGATTGCAGATCGCTCTGTTAATTTGTTTGGTTTCTTTTTTTTCTCTTTTCTTTTCCTTTTTGTCCTTGTAATGAGAGAAGAGGGAAAGAGTAAGAAGTTCCCTCACCCCGAAGACTAGGGGGTGGCATTACGAAGAATCTTCCCCTCTTTCCTCCTTAATTTCCTCAGTGAAATATAAGAAAATATTCCCCTCACCAACCCTGCCCACCCTCTCCTCACACGCTTTGACTTCACAGGTAAATCCCACCCTCCCCCCGCCTCAGCTTAAAAAATAAATAAAATAAATAAGTAAATAAATAAAAAGCCATCTGTTGGCTTAAAAAGAGAAAGATAAGATAAAATCAACCATGGTGTGGTGAGGAATGTGAGAGAGGTGGCTTTCAGATCCAAGAAATGTGGCTCATAAAGACGGGGCTGCCATCTCCCTTCAGAGTCAATCCTCAGCAGTGTCCCCATGCTCTCAGTACAGGACTCTCTCAACCCTTCCCCTGGTGAGCCATGGTGATTGAGACACTGGGACAGACCCAGGATAAGCAGTAGAGACTTTGCTATATCTCTCAGAATGGGAGAGGCTGGTCCACACTCCCACCTCAGGAGATAGATGACATATGAAAGGTGTGTTCGGCTTCTCACTCCTACCATTGCTCCTTTTCCTTTAGTTTAATTTGCATCTAAAATGATACAACGGAAAGAAAAAACATTCTTATCGATACTAAGTGCACCAGGAAAGCTGTCACTACAACTGCAGGGATGGGAAACCCTAGGCTATTCCAGCTTTACACCTGTGCTAGTATCTCTCTCTTTCACACAGAGGCACACGCACACGTACACACACATCTCAGCTTTGCACGTCTTGTCTTCAGTCTTCAGCACAAGTTTCTGTGCTCTCTGGAATTTATTTCAAGCACATCCCTTCCCAGGAAGACAAGCTGTGTACTTCCTCTGTACATTCAATAGTAAATATACACATGTATTTCCCATGGGTGCATACACCCTCCTCCCATTTCCACATGTGCAAGGAGGCATTGAAACAGTCCATCAGCACCACGGCCACCACACACACCCTTCTATGGCATTTCTTTCTTCCTCTCCAGCATTGGCAGAGGGCACCCTATTCTTTTTGTTCCAACCTGCTGGCCAAGGGTAGAGAGAGCAGAAGGATTAAGCTCCTTTTTTCTCACCCCTCCTTGCTGAAAGGACATGCCAAAATGGGTTTGGTGTCCCCCAAAGTGACAGGGAAAAAACTCCCCACCCTTCCCTACTCTTAAGCTCTGTTCTACTGTGTTTGTTCTCCAGACACCTCATAGGATAGTGGATTTATTTTGCTTTCTTCACAGACATTTCAAGTATAAAGTTACCATATATACTCGCATGTAGGCAAACCCATACTATATACTGCTCCCACCCTTGAAGAATGTCACAACTGAGCAGCTCACAGGTAACGAACCAACCCTGTTCCTCTTTCCTCAAATTCTTCTTATTTCAGTGCAAACCAGCATCTTTTGTCTGAGTTTGGGAAACCAGCCCTGGAGTGAGGCAGGCTGCTGATCAGCTTTCTCAAACTCAGACTCCACTTCTTTACTCTCTCTACCACTGGTCTGCCATAGATTCAATGGCTGTAATAGCCATAGTGAAACCGCTAGCCTGACCTGCAGATAAATCTTCCCTCCCTCCCTCCACACCCCCCAGCAGACAATTCAAAATTTTAGCGTAAAATTTCTCAGCATATACGCAAATATATATATATATATATATTTCAGCCCTAAACCCCCATAGTCTTCACAAAATAATGTAACAAGAACCTCAATATAGCTAACATATAAGTGCATCATCAAGTTAGTCTTGTTATTCTCCCTTCACTTTCTCCACATCTTAAACACTACTCTTTTCTAGGCAGTTTTAGGAAGAGTTGCCTGAGCAAGCGTATTTTCCTGCATGTCCATTACACTGCTGCTGCTGCCTCCTCCCGCCACACACACACACACACGTGTGTGCACATGCCTTTCCCTGCTGGGAGCCAGCAGAAGTGAACACTAAAGTCACTGCTGCTCCTCCTCAGCCCACCCCTTCCCTGCCTTTTTCTCTGCTTCCTGAAATCACGAGCAAGGATATCCAACTCCAACATCACTGTAAAGTGCAATGGCCAGGAATGGAGGAGAATGGGAGGAGCGAGAACATGGAAAAAGAGATAAAACGGGAGGCTTGGGAAAGGAGGAGGAAGAGGGGAAACCAAAGAGGTGGCACTTGTCACCAGTGCTGCACTACTCACAACTCCAGTATCCCACAAACTAAGGACGACTCAGGAGAGTAGCTGATGGGATAGATCCCACCCCATCCTCCCATGCTCCACATACACCCCCAGTCCCTCCCCATGCTCTTCCCCTCTCACTCAAACATCAGACTCAATACTGGAGAGTTTCTCATAAACATGCCCGTTGCTGGAGCCATTGAAAGCCCTGGGGTTTTTGTTGTTAGGCACACAGGGGTTGGACTGGTTCCCTATACAGATGTCCTTCTGGAAACGGGCTGGCACAGCCCCATGAAGGGCTGAGACCACCGGCTTGTTGGTGGTGACAATGGCTCGGAAGTCTGGCCTGGCTTTGGGCCCTCCTGCCACCACAGGCTGCCTGAAGAAATAAGATTTGCTGCCGTGGAGCAAGCATTGGTCATCCCCAAAAGTGGGGATGAAAGGGTTTTGGGTGACCCGGTCGGGGTAGAGTGACTTGCTGAGCATGTAGCCCCCACTGCTGCCGGGGTTGTTATGGTGGTGGTAGCTGGTGGCGGGCACTGAGGACTTGTTGTTGGCAAAGGTGGTCTCACTGGCTGGCATCTCAAACATGTGGGCGTAGGGGCTCCCCTCCAAAAAGCGGCCCTTGTCCTTGAGGCTGACGCTGCGGGGGGCCAGGGCTGAGTCATCCTTCTGCAGGTCCACAAAGGTGTCATAGGAGTGCTGCCGGCGGAGTTTGTTGCGGTTCTTCTTCTGCACCTTGGAGGCAGAATTGGAAGGGCTCTGAGGGTATTTGGAAGAGGAGGTGGCACTGGTGGCCACGGGCACGGGGGCAGGTGGCTGGTCCAGCTCTTGGAGCGAGTTGTCCTCACTGATGTCATATAGGTTGCCCGCTTTCTTGCAAGCCTCACAGCGGATGCAGGCCTGGCGGGTGGAGTTCTGCCCCACCGTTGATTGCGTGTAGTTGTGCAGCTTAGAAGGGCAACTGCGGCAGAAATTAGCCCCGGTCCGGTCTTCCCAGTCTAGATTGGTCAGGTTCTTCTCCCATGGTGCTGGGACCCCACTCACAACGCCATGCTTGTGCTCGTTGCCTCCACCAAACTCGCCTGAGCCGTGCTTGTGATGGGCCCTGTTAGTGCAGGATCCACCCCCTCCTCCTCCCGTGTCGCGCTTAAATTCATCTCCCCGTTCTTTGTAGATATCCGTCAAGTCCACGTGTTCCCAGTGAGGTGAGTTCTCCTTGGTCCGAAACTGGTCAAGGTAGAAGTCCCGTAGCCCTTCCTTGTCCCTGAAGTAGCGCTTGTGGTCAGGTGAGCGGGGCGGGCGCCGGCGGTAGGCCAGCTCTATCTCATCAAATTCCCGCCGGGACTTGGCAGAGGCTGGGCGCTTCTTCAGGCTGTCCTTGTACTGCTGCTTCCGTCTCTTGGCTGCATTGCCCTCGATGTTGCCATAGGTGACCGTGTGAGTTGAAATGTCAGAGACATCCGAGCGGATCAGGTCGTCGTGGGTCCCGCTGCCCCCGTAACGGTCACTCTTGAAGGAGAACTTGCCATAAAGGTCACCCAGCTGGCTGTGCTTGGCAGGGGGTAGCCCCAGGTCCAAGGGCTTCTTCCCGATGGAGCGCGACTGGGCATTGAAGGGCGGGTTGTCACAGTCGTAGAGCCCGTCGATGGAGCTGGTGCTGCCAATGCTATGGGGGCGGTGGTGGTGGTGGTAGTGGTCCTGATACACATTGCTGTCCTTCAGCTGGAGATTGCCAAAGGTCCTTTCTACCTCACTAATATAGTCACTAAAGAGGTTTTCCTCACATGGTGGGTTGTTGTAGGATTTGCAGTCTGAGTGGGTGAAGCTGCGGCGGTGCTCAGAGATATCATAGACAGATGACTCGCGGCGGATAAAGTCCAGGGCACTCTGTGGTGAGCCATTGACCCCTGACAAGTTGGCCATGTTCTTGGCTGTCCGAAGCAGGCGGAGGATGTTGGAATGGGTGTTGTTCATAGTTGCTGTGGGGGAGTTCATTGCTGACTGGCGTTCTTCGATGGCCACGCCATGGATGCAGCTGTAGATACCCTGAAATGAGAGAAAGCAAGAAGGTGAGTGGTCCCGCAAAGAATACACAGAAGGGGACCCGAACTGGGAAGCATTGTGTGCATCAAGAGCGTGTTCCTGTAGGATAGTAGAGCCTATCAGCCTTCCATCATGAAGCACAATCAAATCAAATGAAATCAGATCTGCTCTACCAACTCTGCTCTACCTTGCTGTTTTGACCCTCTTTCTTGACCACCACATTTTTTCTTTTCTCTCCGTTGCTCTCCCTCTGTTTTGTTTCAAGTCGTATCTCCAGAATGCAGGAATGCCTGCTTGCATCTCTAAGCGTTAGTCAAATCTAGTAGGTGTAACACAGAATTGCAAATGGGCACAATAATATCCTTGGGAATAAAGACTCAAGACAAACAATTCTGTGTGGATGAGAGGATGAAAGTCTGTTTTGGCCCTTGAAAACCATCTGGGCATCAGTGAATCAATGAGACAGGAGCTATCTTAAAAAGGGAACAGCTTCGTTTGTCATAAACTTAGCTACATTAATCACCAGTACAGATTAGAGAAGGAAACAGAGAAAGAGCAGAACTGTTGAATAGGTATTTAGGTCTTTTGCGTCTGGTTGACTGAGGTACAATAGAATTTTTAATTGCATTCTGTTAAATTTAAAAGTGATAACAGGCTCCAAATTGACGTCCCCGAAAGCAAAAGTCCTCTATTCAACCTCAAATCAGACAACAGAAGGGCCCAATTCCTCCACATTCTCCACAAGCTCATTTGACCCATGACACAGACTGTTTGCAAGGGCTATCCCTAAGAACAGAATGAAAGGGGCTCCTTTATTCCCTGACCTGCCAAATAGTGCCTGATGATTAATGTCAGTTGTGAAATGGACACCATCACATCATGTTATCATGGATTCTCAGCAGCTAGCAGATGATTAACACTTTTCAGACCTTACATCAACCTGGCCCAGGTCTAGCAGATAACCACAGAATGAAAGAATCTGTTCTTAGCTAAGGGTTACCAAACACAATGCCCTACCTCATCTCCAGACTAAACCACATTACAAACTAACAGTATAGAAGAGAGGCTGTGCCCTTGCACTCAAAAGCGTTTGTCATTTCTCTTCAATATGTTACGCAGCAATTATATATTCCTTGTACAATCAAAGTAAATTCTGTTACATCAGATGCTGAGCTAAAAAATTCCAAGATTTGACCTCACTTCAGAATGGATCAGGAGAAAGGCCAGCAGCTTGAAAGAAGGAAAATAAAGCTCCAAATGGGATACTGCTAGCAACACTAATAGAGAAGATGACTCAGAAATGGCTAGAATCTGCTTTAAACATGAATGTTGTACCCTACGGCAGATTTGCATAAAGCTAAGTTTATGTGGTCATCCTCTGTGGAAGGATTTCTACATGGTTCAGGGCATGGCTTTTGGTTAAGGACTTCTGACTGTCAATGAAGGCACACTTCTAGTTAACAAAAGGTCAGCTGAAAAGCTGTAATATAGAGGACAATGTAAAACTCCAAAATTTCTAATAATATTATCTGTCATTACTTGATTACATTTGGGGGGTCCCCAAATTTGGCCTCCTCACAACTCACTTTGGAGAAGAAAGCAGTAACAGTTAACTTGTCTTTTACTGTGTTTTCATTTCCATGTGAAATTTCCATTTCCTTAACCATAATCCAGCAGAGACCAGAGATGTCACAGAAGAAGCTAGCACATTTTTGCAGCATTAACAGTGCAAAGACGACACTGTGCAGACTGCCACCCTATGCCACCTGTGTGTTAGACAGTCTTGGTGGATATTCCCATCTCCAGTACCTAGGACTGTCTGAATAAAGCTTCTGTTCCTCCCTGACAGTTAATGGAACTCACCCTGCTGATGGAGAAGACCACACCAGGCTTGCCAGAGCAGACGCCCATGAAGCAGTGGCGGAATTGCCAGTAGAAGAGATGCTCACAGATGAAGGTGATGAGACTGAGGGCCATGGCTGCTCCCAACATGTAGAAGACACCTGCCATGTTATCTATATCCAGCTGGCTGCTCATAACCTCGTTCTTCTCATTGTGACAAATGCCAGTGAGCCAGAGAGCTTCCAGCTCCTCCATCTCCCCTGGAAAGATAGACAGGAGGAAAGACACAGATTAGATAATCCTGCAATGGCTAAAGAGCTCAAACTGGGGCAGACAAAGCAAGAAGCTGATCTAATGTAATTTCCAGTCCCCACGTTCTTTTTCCACATCTACAATATCCATAAAATATCCTGACTGCCCTTCCGATGAGGGCAAGTGCTATTTGTCACAGGAAAGTCAACAGGATTTTTCCACAGCCTAATATTAGCCACAACAAGGTATACCACAGGACACAGCTATGACAGTTGCTGGATGTGAACACTGAGATCCTGAAACAGTTGTCCACCAGATGACTGAAGACCTGGCCTCACAAACTTCCACTTTCATTAAGTCAATGAAGGGGAAAATTAGTGACTGATATTGGTAGACAAAAATTAATCATTTCTAGATGAAAACATTGTATATTTCCAACTCAGAATTCATAAAAATGATTGTTTTCAATCAATTTTTTTTCCCATCATATCCACAGCTCATTAAAACTAGGTGCAATGTTCCAAAAAATATTTGAGTATTTTTACTCATTGTTCTTCCATTCAATTTTGTCCAAATTCAACACTTCCAAGGGCTTTGACCAATCAAAAATTTTTCTAATTTGTATCAGCTAGGAGCAAAGGCTCTGTACTCTAATTTCATACACCACTTACTACCATTATGGTCCTTTTCATGAGAGGCAAGAGAGAGGTAAACGCTCACACACACACATATATTGAGACATTCAGAACAAACTAATTTTGCAGGATGACAAATTGTTTCATGTTGTTAGGCAAGTTAGTTTTTCGCATTTTCAATCTCCAGTCCAGTGGCGGGGGGAAAAAACCCCATGTATTAAAGTAGTACCACAACAGAGTCTTTGAAGCTTTGTGGAGAACTTATGTTCTTCTCTGAAATAGCACATATTAGGCTTTTTAAGAAACAGAACAACCTATCTGTCAGGTGGCCAATTTTCTGAAGTATGTCAAGTTATGTTCTTTCCATATTTATAATATGATGTTATTTTCAGATTTCAGGGGGAAAAAAAGAATACTTATAAATAAAATAACCTGTGAATTTTATTTATTTATAAAAAAGGACACAGGAAAATGTAATGTGAAATGGAAAGACGGGAAAATATTTCCTAAGAATGAATTTCTTTTCCCATAAATAATTTTTGTTAATACCAGCAATTTCTCTGTAAATTAAGAGGTGTATTAGGTAACTACAATGTTCTAATTAAAAACTTGCTCCAAAATATGCTTCTGAGTCTCAAGTTCTTCCTTGTTTGGCTTTTTTTTGTTGTTTTGCTTTGGGGTTTTTTTTGAGGTTTTGGAAAATCTGATCTAGCTCATTCATCCAGAAATATTTATCCTTTAATTCTGTAAACCCTGCATGGATTGATCCTGTCTAGAGCTATAAAGTATGGAATAACCACAGACAGTCCAGTATAATTAGTGGGTTTGGTCATGGCAAAACCTCAAAGGTAGTGAAAAATTCACACCAGAAATCTTGTTTTTACAAGACGTTCTTCACATAAGATGCTTTTTCAAACACACATCTGAGCTTGTTCTATGAAAACTTTAGTGCTTTCAGCACTGCTTTTGATGATACCGCTACCCTGCAACAACAACATGAAAGAAGTGACATCCTCACATTTTTGGTGTGATGACTCTAAAAAAACCCCATTAATAATTTAATGTTCTCAACTCACATCTGAAGCACCAGAGCTAGAAACTTTCACTTCTTACACGCAAAACTTGGTATTTCTTAGGAAACTTCAGTGCTTCTTTTTCTTCTCACTTACCATCTCCAAAAAGCTGTAGAATCGCAAGATCAACCTGGCGCTTCCAGCCTGAGTCCTTTTGGATGGCAATGCCATAGCCAGTGGAGGCAAACACTTTCCCACTCCCAATCGTCACCAGCTTGCAGCCTTCATCTCTGCCAGCCATGTAGTTTAGCACTGCTGCATCATAAATGAAAGCATCCAACTTCCTGCACAGATGCAAGAAACAAGAGGGTATAGTACAGAAAACATAAAATCTGTATTAATTCAAAGGTGCTTTTAGGCAGCTAAGGAAGAAATTAACCTTTTTCAGATGGACTGCAATATTTATATAGAATCATAGAAAGGTTTGGGTTGGAAATGATGTTAAAGACCATCTAATTCCAAGCCCCATGACATGGGCCGGAACATCTTCCACTAGACCAGGTTGCTCAGAGCCCTATCCAGCCTGGCCTCAAACACTCTAGGGATGGGGCATCCACAACTTCATCACCTCACAGTAAAGTGCCTCACCACCATCACGTGGAAGAATTTTTTCCTGATATCTAATTTATCTAATCTTTCAGATTTAAACCATTCCCCCTTGTCCTGTCACTACATGCATTTATAAAAAGGTTCTCTCCAGCTCTCTTGTAGGTTCTCTTCATGAGGGCCACAATTAGGTCACACTAAAGCCTTCTCTTCTGAACAATCCCAATTCTCTCAGCCTTTCCTTGTAAGGAGAGGTGCTCCATCCCTTTAAGCATTTTGGTGGCCTCCTCTGGATTTGCTCCTACAGTCCCATGTCCTTTTTGTGCAGAGGGCCCCAGAGCTGGATGCAGCACTGCAGGTGGGGTCTCAGCAGAGCAGAAGGGCAGAATCCCCTCCCTCACCCTGCTGTCCAGCTGCTTTGGATGCAGCCCAGGATACAATTGGCTTTCTGGGCTGGGAGTGCACATTACTGGGTCATGTCCAGCCCCTCACCCACCAGAACCTCCAAGTCCTTCTCAGCCGGGCTGCTCTTGATCCCTCCATCCCCCAGCTTGTGTTGACACCGGGGATTGCCCTGACCCCAGTGGAGCACCTTGCACTTGGCCTTGTTAAGTATCATGAGATCCCCATATGCCCACTTCTTGAACCTGTCCAGGTCCCTCTGGATGGTATCCCATCCTTCAGGTGTGTCATCTTCACCTTCACCATAGTTAAATAAAATCTAAGCCTAAAGCTGTCTTACAGGTGAATCTGGGTTTTAAATGAGGATCATCTATTTCTTTCTGACTTTTTGGTAATCATAATTTCTGATCTGAAAGAAAATTTGGAATACAAACATACTGCAAGATAAAGATGAATGAAGAGGAAGTCAAGGGGATCTATATTCTTAAGAATAGCTTATATTTCTGTACTGCCTTTCATCTCAAAAGAATCTAAAATGCCTTACAAAATTTATCAATATTAGATAGCAAAGTAGGGACTGAAGTAAGGAAAGTATTTTCTCCAATTCAAATGCTGGCATGACTTAGCTGAGAAAAATGTATCTTTTTCAAATCATATATAGTCAGGACATTATGTTTAACCCCTCAGTTACTGTGAAAAGTACTACCAGATCTTTACCAATGTCAAGGGGCTACAACAGCAGCTTTATGGTTTACCATGCTGAATTGGTCTTTGTTAAAGACTGTTCAGCTGAAAATCACAACAAAAATTCTGTTTCCACACAGAGAAATCCCCATTATGGGCTGTGTAGAGAGCACAACAGCCTGATGAGAGCCTTTTCACACTGCAACAAATTGATTTGGATGTGGGGGGCAGCCTCAGGAGGTTCCATCTTCCACATACCCAAAGACAGCTGATGAGTAAATCCTCCCACTAGATCTGAAATGAAACACTTCTTGATAATTGACCTAAGACCTTCCGGTTGCACATTCTCTCTCACACACTATGTTTACAATACACCTCCTGTACATATATTTACAGGATAGTGATTATCTCAGTTCAAGTGCTTATCTGTGAGGAAGTCTGTCCAAGAGTAAATATGAAGCCAGGATGACATCTATCACAAGTGATGAATTCTATTTCATCCATATATTTCCAGGACAGTGAATATTTATTTCCTGAATGATGACTATCCTGGCAAATGCATCTTCCCAGGATGATATCCAACAATGGTACAACCATTTGTAATGGGCTGTGTACCTCTGAACCTGGCAAACAGGTTTAGGAATATTCAATCTAGTAATTAAATTGGCTAAACATCTTAAGTTGTGCTTTGGAATGAACTTTCTCATAGTGCAACATGAGTGTAAGCAAAAATTTTTTTTCACTGGGGCTGGGCTCTGACAACTAAAATGGTCAGCTCTGGGAGGAGGTCTTTAATTATAAAGCACAAAGGCTTGCAAAATGTCATTTTGAGCTAGTTCCTTTGCAGATCCGCTGTTATTAAAATAGGATGAGCTATTCAAGCATGCTTTTCACTAACAAATTTTCCCACATTTCCAAAATTACCCAAGGAAATGCTTACATTTTTTATATGTCCTTATTATTCAAATAATGTTTTGTTTAGCCCTTGATACTAAAATATTCCAGTGAGTAGGCTACTTCCAAACTACTTGCTTCAAGCCTACCTTCCATTACATTATATTAAGTGGTGATACACTGGGGTGGGATTAGTCTGACAGCTTCCTGATTAGCATAATCTTTTAAACACAGAAGGAGAGAAAACAAAGGAATTTCCAGATGACAATATAAATGCTCCGCAAAAAAACTTTGTCCACAGAGATCCGTGAGCTTTTCTTCTGTATGCATAAAAACCCATCAGCATGAAACATCTTGATGAAGCAAGGTCTTTGGGACCAATACACACATGGATTATGTACACAGGGATACAGTAGATGCTCTTTTTTTTTTTTTTTTATTCTTATAAACACAGCAAAACCAGAAACTCTTATAGAGATGGCAATAGAAAAAACTGGTAAAAAGAACCACAGAGTTACTCTCCTGTGCTACTGTGCTATGTGTGGTCTTACTATACTTTTAACCATGGAATGATAATAGAGGCTAATTTTTCAAACCTTAAAAATAAAATTTTCCAGACAAGCATGCAAAAAGTCTGTGGTAAAGGAGCATGTAAGAAAGACTTACCCAGTCTTCAGTGAGAACAGGGCGTCGTCCACCCCCCTCTGATTGAACTTCACCATGTAGCCGTGCATTTCAGGGTAGTTGTTGCGAATGTTCCTTTCCGTGCTGCCATTGGGAACTGTCCCGAAGCGGAAAGGGGGTGAGAAGTCATTTGGTTTCTGGAACTGAAGAGACAGAAAAAGGAACAATTCTCACAATCTTTCAGATTGAAGCAGTCATCTGGTTGGAAGAATATCGGAAGGTAGTTCTGATTTTATTTTACTATCATGTAGAAAACATAATTGAGAAGACATTATATTTCAGTGTTTTCAAACATCAACATTTCAAATATCTCCTGTTAATGCCTAAGAAGTAAATCTGAGCAAGCTGTTCTTTTTGTCTACTCTGGATTAAGTGCATGAAATAGTCAGTGATCAGAGATTAAATAGGAGGTTAGATAAAAGGAGAAAGGAAAGGGAAAATGTAACAGTGGTGCTGGAACACTGTCAAGAAAAGGTTTAAAATAAAGTCTATGTGATGTGCTTTTTATCCACAAACTGTCATTTAGTTCCTAAGAAGTATCTTTTTCAGCTCTGCGGATGCCTTTGCACTTCCTAGTTCTGACAGAAGTAGAAAAGTAATTAATAAGGAGAGATGCCTCTCAGCACACCTCACATCCACTTCACCAAACGCATGATCAGCTTTCAAAGTTTTGGGCAAATGTCCCAAATGAAATGCTGTTAGTGGCTGCAAGTTACTAGTAACATTTGATGCCCGGAACAGAGCTGGCAGAACACTCCAAAGCTTTTGCCGCTCACAAGAAATACATTCATCATAACATTCCCCCACGGCTGCAAGACTGTGAGATTTTATATGCCACTTGCTTAACTCAAGTCATAATCAATGCTCTCTGGGATTTTATGAGCAGTAAAGTTTAGACTGTCAATTATCAAGACTGCTTAAAACCCCTAGAAGCAGTAGATGAGAAGGAGCACAGAATTGCAAACCAGGAAGTGAATAAGCAGTAAAGATGCAAAGGTAGATTAAAGGGAAAGAAGCCTCCTCCTCTCAGGATATATCAAGCAGTAGCTTGCCTGGTATTCTTTCTTGACTCCCAACTGTGACTGTGTATTTGCATGATCCTGAGAACCACGCTGACAACATGCTAATGGTCAGACCAAACCCATTTAATGCCAGTAGTTCACCTGGTACATGAATATGTGCAGTCATGCACTGCCACCTTCTACAGGGCTGCAATCTACAGACAGTTCTAGTTTAAAACACATGCAGATGAGCCTTGTTCTTGAGCTCCGCTTAAAGCCATTTGGGAACTTGGTCAACTCAACTGAGGAGGCCAGAGCCCCTAAAGGAGTATATCTCACTCATAACATCTCAGCCATGAGGACAGCTAGAAGCTGTGTGTGGAACACTCTTCACCTGTTTCTCTGTACTAGGCAATTCATCTCTCCAGTCTGGATGGCAAGATGAGCTTGAATGTGCATGTGAGTGTGTGAGAGACAACATGTATCCTACTGCTTTAAGCCAGTAAAAAACATCAGGGCTGTTTTTCTGAACTCAGGTTAGTGCATCACCAACAAAACAGAAGTTTCACATGGCATAAAACAGACAATAAGGTGTCTCTTAGAACTTTGTCACACCCTCTACGAATGAAGACAAACTCACATCTATCAAAGACTGTAATGAAAGCAAACTTTGATGGGAGAAAAATCACCGCAGCATGCTAAAATTATTCTTTTTCACTAAGCTGATTAAAGCAGCAGCCTAGGGGACCCATCACAAGGAGGGCACTGCCACGCCAGACACAAAGAAACACAGTCTCTCCCCTGACATGCTAAACCAGGAGATTGCAGCGTGGGCAACCTGCTTTCCCAGAGGCTGCAGAACCCTGCCTTGAAGGCAAACAGGACATTCCCATTCCCACAGAGCCCTCCAACAGAATACAAGCATCAGGCAGGCCTGACCAACATTGGTGTGACTGAGTTTTGGCATGTCCATTTTATACCTCCACCCTCCATTCCCAGTGACACAATCTCTACCTCCATCACAATGTCTACAAACTAGAGTAAGAAGGATTACAAAGTCAGGCAGGGCTGTGGTAAGGGAAACAATCCCAACTCTGAACTATCCTTTGTCCCCACTGTGTTCCAGAGCCCATAATAGCAGCCACGGGAAAAAGGCTCCAGATTCAATTTTTAATCTCCTGGACAATCAATAAATAAATGAAAACATTTCTCTTTTAGGAAATGCCTATTTCTAGCAGCTGGAAAAGCACATTTCTAGAGAAAGAAGTCAGGTTGATGACTTCTACAAATTCACGTACTACTCATTCACTTACCAATCCTTACCTCCTGCTCATTCCTCAGTCAGAACAGATCTTCAAATGCAAATTATTCTTCACACACCAACATGCACACACACTTCAGCCATAGCTTGGTGGACAGCAAGACAGGAAACGATATGAAAGGATCCATATGGGACCCACACCAGACAATTTTAGCTTGAGTGCCTAAGAGGAACACAGATCCCCAGCTAACCTGGCTTGATGTTTACAACGCTGAAAGCAACCAATGTCCAGCTGACTCCACAGCCCATGGAGCCAGAGATAAGCAGCTACTTCTCCATATTTGAGAAGTAATAGCAGTACATGCATGCAGCTTTCTGACAGGAGATAGCAGTTCAAAAAGCCCCACATTTGTTTCTTAGCAGTAAGCAGGTGCAGCTCAGTCCAGGCATGGAGGGATCCCCAGTGAGCTCTCCAGCGTCAAAAACTGTTGCATCATTCTAACTACACTAGCTTCTGTCCTACACAGCTCATACTGAGGGAACAAGAAGACATGCAAGCCTTCCCAGAAAGTTCATGGGACAGATGGGAAAGGAGTGTGTTCCCTCCTGGCAACACAGTAGAGGAATGTGTGGAGATGATCCGTAAGGAAGACAGTTAATTGACAGATTGTCAAAGAGTTTAGTAAGGAAAGCCACTTATTTGATTTCTCCCAGGGGCTGGGAGAGTGGGCCTGGATCATAAGTATCATCCCCAGGGAAGCAGAGCTCTTTGGCAGATCAGTCAATAAGGAGTCTGAGACATGATGGAGAAGCTGAGGAACAATACAGGGGCCATTACATGGAGGAAGCCTGTGCAGAGGTAATCTCAATGCTGCAGTAAACATTGACAACATTGTGGAATCAACCACAGATATGGACAGAAAGGCTCAGAATGTAGATCAGTGAGAGAATGGTCCCATTATTTTATGCAAATATTTCTCCTGTCAGAGCCCTGAGTCACAACTACTCTACCCCAGGCATCTGCAAAGAGGAGTCCTTTGAGGCTCTGGCAAAAAAAAATGTGGTGATAATAGGGGAAGGGAAGATAAGCAACTATACCAGTTGCTGAGAAAACCCAGCTGTACAGGGTCCACACTTGTAGGAGCCCCATGTTAATACTTGCCTGTAGCAGGAGACCTGTCCTGCTGCCCAGATCTACCTACCTCAAGGGGTGACTGCCTGTGAGGGAACCAGCAGGGCTCAGCTGCAGTCCTGCACCCAAAAAGCCCCAGGCAGAGGTGTATCCCACTTGCATCCTCCCACTGATTCACCATGGAACCTCTGTTGTGAGATGTTCCCCTTTTATGTACTCAAGGTGATGTGCACATCCTTTCACCCATGAAAGAAGTCCCACTTGCTTCACATCAATTGTGAAGGTGGATGCTAGAGATGGGGGTGGAAAGCAGACACCAAGGATGCCTGAAGGGCTGGAGTAGCTCTGCGATACAAGGTGTCTATGTTCAGAACCCAGTGGCTGCCTGCCTCTTCAACCCCTCAGTCCACCAACTGAAATCACGGAGCACTAAGTGCAAAGCAGACCCCAGCTTTGGAAAAGTAACCTCTCAGAGTCAGAGAGCAGAAATCTTCCTTCTCTGGAGAGCGATAAACACACAGGCTGGGAGCTGTTAGCACATTCAGGGGGGACAGCTCCTTTCCCTCTCCCCTCCACATCTCACCATGAGAGCTGTCGACAGCAGCAGTGAAAGCGGGTTTAAGTGACTCGGCTGGCAGAGCTGTTTCATTAGCAATTTGGAGCCGTGCCGTGCAGAAAGCAGCATTGTTCTCAGATGTTCGAATATCAATCTGCATAATGAAACAGGTGATAGGAGCTCTTCCCATTCATGCAGCAGCAATTGGAGGGGATTCAGAGATGAGGGGAAGGGGTTATGTCTAATTGGCCACAATTAATTTGATGAGAATTTTTTTTTCAATATATTGTCTATCACCAAATGGATCCTACAGAAAAGCACATCTGCACTTATTTATCTGCCTGATGTAGGCCCTGTTTACACTGTAAAGTGTTTGCCAATAGCATTGAAAGCAGTTTCCCAAACTCAGCAAGCTCTCGCAACAAAAAGGCTCTTTTTTATCAGCCAATCTACTTTTACACTGCTTAAAAAAAGCCCAAATCAATCCACTGCTGAATAACGTAATGAGCTGGCAGAACTTGGTGCAAGGGTGGGTGTGTGGGTGCATGTGTGTAGTGCTTTACAGCTTCTCTGGGAGGGCTCCTTACACTTCATAAGGCCCGGATGCCCAGTTAAAGTTTTCTACCACAGAAAGCTCCACAGCTCTGACCCATCAAACTAAGAGCCACAGATTCAGCTCCTTGGCTAGCTGCAAGTCCAAAAGAGCTTAAGCCCATGCTAGATACTTTGAGTTCACTCCATTTGCCCAGAAGTAAGTGCCAAGCTGAGATGCCAAGGGAATTTCACCTTGGGAACATGTCTCTCATATTCCCTGTGTCAAATTTGCCAGCCACCTGAGGGTAGTTTGGACACTCCAGTACACCTAAAATGGCTCTAGACATCTACATTGGCACAAGTGAATCTAGCCACTGGTCCATTTGGCCCTCAGGACAGCTTGTCCCACCAAAAGTACAGGGAGCCAACTGCTATGGGTAGCAGCAAGCCCAAAGTGCCCACCACCCTCTTAATGCATAATCTGTCCACATTGCCCAAATATCCTTGATAGTGTTCTCTTGTTCTGGTTCAGCTGCATATAACTGCAGTCAGCTTGCACCTTTCTTCATTGCCTGAAAATCCAGCCAGGCTTTTTGCACAAGAGCTTCCTTCAGAACCTTAAAAGCTGAAGAGTGGGCCAGTGGTTTTCAGGTCTAACTGTGAGGTAGCTCTATGCCTATACCTAAGTCCTGATAGGCTACACACGTCCACAGCAGCATGTCTTGCCCTAGTTGCCTTCTGTGTCCTCTGTTTCAGCCAGGAAATGAATTCCTTCACAGATAATGGATGACTCTCAAAGAGAAGCAGCTTGCTCTTTTCATATCCCCAAAATATACAATTTTTGTCCTCAAGCTGCACCACGAATAATGCCACAGAATCACAAACCTGAATTTGACCCTGAGAAGATGTCTCTTCAACCTCTGTCTCTCTGGTGAGTCTCTCCTGGACATCAGCATTCCTGACAACTCTTAATCCAGTCCACTGTGGAAGATGGCTGGTGCTAGAGACTCCTCCATTCCCTGGACAATCCCCACCACAGCTTTACTACTGGAAAGTTCTTCCAAGTATCTGAACTAAAGCCTTCCAGCTGCAATACAACTGCAATATTTTCTGTTATCTTGTCCATGGACAGGGAAATCCAAATAGTTTCTTCTTCTCTGAAGGTGCATTTTATGTTTTTGAAGACCGTTGTGCTGCTTCTTCTCCATGTTCTTTGGCTGCAGCTAGAGAAGCCCAGTTTCTTTAGTCTTCCTTTGCAAGCTGTATTACATGGACCTGCAGCCCTTCTTGCTGCTGTCCTTTGGCTGTATCCTGTAGGTCTTTCCTTGACTTACCTTTGGTTGGTGAACATGCTCTCCACCATATCAAGAACAATCCGATCAAGACACAAAGATGCTGAGAGAATATTATACTAAAAAAGCTTGCAGTAAGGCAACAAAAACAAAGTGAGAGTTCATGCTCACTATCACTCTTCTCAGGATCTCTCTATATTATATTGTGTTCTGTCTATCCTTCATTTTCGGCTTGCAAGTTCTTCAAAGCTGTACCTCTGTCCTGATCTGCATTCAGGTAGTTTGTTTCTGGAATGTCAATCATCACTGCCAGCACCATCTTCAGGACTTTTACTATATTCTTTTCTTTATGCAGCTTGATTGTGCACATAGGCACATCCACAAACCCGTGCCCCCAGTCACCTGCCCTGGTAGAGGAAGTGCTCTACAGTTTTTGAGCATGGAACTTGGAACTGTTGGTGGCATGGTGCTGTAGGCACTTTAAAATTGACAAAATTGCATCCCAGCTAGGAGTGTGCCAGCTGTGCCAGCCCAGCAACACAGGCAGAAAATCATACTGCAAACCTAAATCATAGCACTGGTACAAGTCTGTGAGGAGAGCAGACTAAAGTGACTGTGCTGCTCATTCTCTATTATTAATGACTCTCTCGTACAGATACTTCTTGAGATTCATTCCTAAAGCATTCCTCTCCCCTCTGCACAGTCATGTAGTTTTGACATTACAGACATTTTTTATTTTCAAGGTGGAACTCACAGCCATTTCTAAGTGACTATAAGTTTTCAGATCATCCTTTTGCCCTAGCTCTTTTTTAGTTCCCTCCTGCATTCCCTCACAATAACATTCTCTGCCTCCTCGGCAGTGGCTGGGACTGCTCACAGCTCTGAATCCAGTTGCCACATCCAACTCTTCCTGATTGTGGACCAGTTGCAGAAATCAACACTAAGACTGCAGTGGTGAAACCCCAGTTTCTTGTCTTCACGAGTCAAACAATACATGTCTTGATTTATAAACAAACAAAAAAAAGGAAGTTTTTAAAAAAGGGACCAAACAGCACCACATCCATTATATCAGTTTAGGGAGGGCATAAAATTACCTTGTGCTCCCTCAGACTTTGACTTTGTGGTTTATCTTATTATTCAGTACCCAGTGATGTTTCAAATTCTCTGTCTTGCTTTGCATAGCGCTTTCACCCATGAATTGCTCTTGATTAAGTCCAAGAAAGGAGTTATCAGTTAGTGCAACTGACTGCAGCAAAGTTGGCAAAGAATTCGATTAAAGTCCCTTTTAAAGGAAGATGTAGTGTGGGCCAGACTCACAAACAAGAAAGAAAAATATCTATGAATGTCTATTGGTGAAATATGGACATGTGCAGGTCAGGGAAGGGAACAGAGCAACCTAGTGATAATGCAGAGGTGGGGGGGCAGGTGAAAGCAAAAGAAAGGAGTTCAAATATAGCAACTTTAAAAATAGTTGTCCTCGCAAAATAACTGAGATGAAAGCAGAGATCCAATTGGTGGAAGAAGCCTCCATGACATGCGGTTATTGCCAGAGCAATGCACACAGTAGGACTGTGCAGGCTCTTTATGAGCTGGGTTGCAATGTACAGGCCTGCTCTGTGCTGCTTCTGCACAGAGCAGGAGACTGAAAACCTTGGGCAGTGCAGCGTCACCCCAAACAGATGGCATGCCAGGGATCCCCCATCTTCCACAAACACACCTACCTGTGCCTGCTGCTGCCACACTGCCTTTATGCTGACCCAAGCATTACCGATACACCAGACCTGAGGGGCCACTTCAGGATCAGACCATCACCTACAGAGTCCACCCACCACCAGAACACCAGGCTTCTTCTGGGTCGGCCAAGTGCGTGGGCATTATACAGGCTCTGTGCAGTTTCTCCACCCAACAGGTGGAGAAAAATATTAAATATTCTTCAGGACACATAGTATATGGCAGTATATAGGCTTCAAGTCAAGGTGTCCCTCAAGCTTGACCAGAAGACATCTGTAGTGGAATCACTGAGCTTCACCAGTCAGAGCCAAAAGCTCCTTGCACAGCTCAAGTGTTAGTATGTATGATATCAGAACACCCCAGTCACATCTGTTGCAATGAAGGGGGCTACGAAATCATAGCTACAGTACACTTAACTTTTGGTTGCATGCATGTAGAGGATGGAGATCATCTGTTTATCCAGCATCAAATTGTGCCATGTATTTCATTCTTGAAAGTCAGCTTCCTTGGAAGCTAAATGCAGTGGGAAAAAGGGTACCTACTGAATGATCCCAGGCAAACACAAAACAGAAATTAGTGAGGCAGAAAGATGCCAGTTACTACACTCATGTTAATATGATTAGAAGTGTAGATGTTCATTCAGAGGGAGAAAATTAACTGATTAAAAAGACCTTGAGATGAGAGGTGGCAGCTAACTACAGAGGAATTTGAAATCTGCTTTGTTTGCACATGAGACAGCTGGTTAACAAATTATAATACACTCTGAGAAATTCAGAGGATGTAGTTTGGTGGGGGAGCAATTCCATTTTTCACCCATTTTCACTAACAAAGGAAGGTCACATCCTCCTGTCTTCTGAGTAGTAACAGTAGCCAACCTACTTTTATGTGGGTACTATCCACTGGGCAGCAGGGTGAAACCCTGTGCAAAGCCTGGCAAACCTCCAAAAGACTTTACAGGGGCCAGAATTTTCATCCAAGTAATTATAAAAGCTTAGCAATCACATTAGTGCAATTTCTTAAGCATGTCTGTAGGGCAGGGAGGCAAAGCAAGAAAGCAGGGCACTTGAGACAGGGCAGCTGGATCATTCTAGCACCTTCCCAGAGCTGGGAGATAATGCCTTCCTTTAACCTTCTGAGGAAAGCTGCCTCCCACCTGCAAGTGAAAGACAGGAGAGAAATGAAAACCATATCACTCCCACATGACTCCTGGGGCACTGAGCTATGCCTTCAGTAAACAAGTCTACTGGGCCACTGAGATTTAGGGGAAGTTTGACCTTGAGTAGCCCAAGGCCTGGGAGAAGCAGGGCTTCTTTCCCTGCAGTGAAGTAAAAATGCCTGGAAAGATACAACCTGCCAAATATTTATCAAGTGTATGGATGTACATATAACTCTAAATGTCATGGTCACTAGGCATCAGCAATGAAAGTGTGGGGGCACAGCTGTTGTGGGTTTTTTGAATCCTGTAGATCTCATACTCCCAGCCCTTGCCCACCAGTAATTCAGCCCTGATCATTCAGTTGAAGGAGGCCAGCTCTCATCTCTCAGGCTGCCAAATTTTGGTGGCAGGGCCATTGTCTTTTATTTGACTGCAAAGTGCCAAGTACATTTATGGCACCATATAAATAATAAATAAAAATATTCATTGTTTCCCTCTCTGCTGACTTATACTGACGTGAGAAGCAGGACAATCCTTTGCTTCCCTCTTTCTTTCTCCCCCTTACGTAACTCTCCAAAGACAGCTTTTTCCAGACTGCCAAGAAATTAGCACAGAAGCAACCAAATTTAACCACTACCTCCAAAGGGGGATAGGTCCAAGAGCTGGTAAAAAGGAAGATGAAAAGAAAGGGTCACTGGTGGACATGGCCTGTAAAGGCCAGGGCATTGTGGAGGGGGAATGCAAAAGCTGCAAGGTCAGGACTTTGCCACGGCCTCATCACCAAAGTCCCTCATCCAGTGACTCTCACCCACGCCTCCAACAAAGCCCAGGGGTTTGCATTTCTTCCTTTCCAGAAAGGATGAATTAAGCCTACAGTCTGACTCTGAGTATCCCCTCCCCTTGCATCTTACCTGCTTAAGTTCCCAACTAAACTGCATTTTAACCAGCAACAATCCTGAATAGTCCCATTACAGGTTTTTACTCTCATTAATTCATAGAATGGGGTGGAAGGGACCTTAAAGATCATCTAATCCCAATCCTCACACCGTGGTCAGGGACACCTCTCACTAGACCAGTTGCTCAGAGCCCCATCCAACCTTGCCTTGAACAGTTCCAAGGATGAGGCATCCACAACTTCTCTGGGCACTGGTTCCAGTGCCTCACCACCATCATGCAGAAGAATTTTTTTCCTAATACCTAATTTAAACCTATTCTCTTTCAGTTTGAAGCCCTTACCTCTTGTCCTGTCATTACATGCTCTTGTTAAAAAGTCTCTCTCCACCTCTTTTGTAGGTTTCCCTTCAGGTACTGGAAGGCCACAATTAGGTCACCCTAAAGACTTCCATTTTCCAGGCTGAACAATCCCAATTCTCTCAGCCTTTCCTTGTAAGGAGAGGTGCTCCATCCCTTTAAGCATTTTGGTGGCCTCCTCTGGACTCACTCTAGCAGGTCCATCTCCTTTTTGTTCAGAAGACAACACCCCAGAGCTGGATGCAGCACTGCAGGTGGGGTCTCAGCAGAGCAGAAGGGCAGAATCCCCTCCCTCACCCTGCTGTCCATGCAGCTTTGGATGCAGCCCAGGATACAATTGGCTTTCTGGGCTGTGAATTCACATTACTGGGTCATGTCCAGCCCCTCACCCACCAGAACCCCCAAGTCCTTCTCAGCCGGGCTGCTCTTGATTCTTTCATCCCTCAGCCTGTGTTGATCCCAGGGAAGTCCCTCCAGATGAACGGAAAAAGAGAATCCTGGGAGACCAAGTGAAGGCTAAAGCACACTGCAGCTTCCTTGCCACTCTGACTGTAGAGTGCTGATCTTAAGAAAAAGAGGGAGAATGACAAAGAAAGTAAGACTGAAGGGGGGGGGGGTGGGAAACATGTTTGAAAACCCACTGATTTTAAACATTTATAGTCTTAAAAACTACCAAACCACATTTTAGCACACAGGCACAGAGGTTTGTTCCAAAGATCTCAGAAAGCAAAAAAATCATCCCAATACAAAGACTGGAGAATGCCTAAACCTATGATAAACACACCCATCTGCAACCAGAAAAATTTATCTGAGATCACACTTATGTACACAATATATGTAAGTCACAAGTTAGAAAGATCTATTACTAACTTATCATATGCTGTAACTATTTAATAGCTATTTATTAATATGAAAATTTAGCATAATATGTAATTACACAGAGTACACATGTACTATGTGTGCTTACACATAATATATAGCTACAGTATATAGCATTTGTAAATACTTCATGCTATAGCACCTGATGATTTACAAGGAGATGCAGAGAAATAATCAGATTTCGAGACATAAAATTTCAGACTATCAGAGCTCTGAGTTTTCTACACTTCACTATGAGCCAGTGTTTTTTATATTAAGCACTAGTCAATACCACTATTATTGATAGAGGTCATATTTAAGCAAAAGGCACTGTTCAACTCATTTAAAGGGAGATGTACGCCTAGGAAAGCACTGTGGAAAGAAATTCAACTCTACCCCATGACATAAGGTTTGGAGACTCAAGAACTTCTTTATTTTGGGGATTCTTTTTGTCAAGTAAGGTGCACCAGATTTACGCATTTTGGAAAAGGTTACGATTTATCACAAGAGGACAGAATTGGAAGCGGCATGGTCCTTCTTTTGTCTTCCTAACTCATATCTCCACAAAGTTGTCCTGACAATAAAAATCATACTGCTGTTGAAAGATTGCGTACCTTCTGCCTGTGGACACCACCACATAAAACTTCCTTTGTATCCTGCCAAAATCTGTGGAAGTACCACAAATGTCAGTTAACACTAAATGTTTAATCCTGTGGAAGATTTTTACCGCCCCCAAGCCATCCAGTTAGGCAATCTTCCCCTTACAGAGCTCACAAGGCACAAGACTGACCCCCACTTTTAGTCCTCTTCAAAAATGTCTAGCTGAAGATATCTGCTCTGCATTATGCCCTGGACTTTTCCAGAACAGGTAAGCGTTGTACAAAAGCTGCAAGCTCAGGGAAGCATTTAACTTCAATCATGTGTATAATAGCCCATTGACTTTAATGTCACCACTCATGAGCACAAAGTTAAGCACATGCTTAAGTGTTCTGCATATCTGGGAACCTTGTATAATTTCGATTTGATGTGCTGCAAAGTACAATGTGGGAAATATTTCATTTTTCAGTTTCACAGCCAAGCATTTATTACTGCTGGAAAAGTGCAAATCCTTTTATTTTTGTAGGTTTTTCAGTGAGGCTTTTGCTTTGTATCAACTTGAAATGTTCCATTCACCTCAGATCTACCTAAGTTGTTTTGTCTTCCAATTATCTCCATCTGTCCCTTTCCTTTGCTACCAAAAAAAAAAATCTTTTTTCCTCTTTTTTTTTTTTCCCCCTAAATGTAGGTCAATTTTATGAGTAGTGCCTTTAGAAAATGACATGTCAAAATACACCTCAGAAATATCAAAGTATTTTGTATCAAGTATACTAAAATGAGATATTTTGGAAAATATCAGGAATTTCTTCTGCCTTCTTATATTCTCCCCAGATTTTTTTTCAGTAAAAATACTGCCCAGTTTTAACTTCCAAACTTACCTTTTAAAGAAAGGAACAAACTTATATCTATTGAAAAAATAACTGACCTATGCTGTATTTGTCTCAACATTTCATTAACATCTTAAAAAGCAAATAAGTCAAATACGTGTGAAATTTCAGCAATCTATATTAATTTGCAAGCATGCAGAAATCCATTTCTCTTCTTTTCATGTCAATTACAAAATTACCATTTTGATACTTTATTAGCTTCTTTGGCATTTCCAACTAATTTATAGGAAAGGATACTATTTTTTTATTATTATTAACCTACTGCCTTCTAAATCATTTTATTTAAATGCCCTGCTGGCTGTCCACATTTGCTTTTATTCTATTACTACTCTATATGAATGGAAATTACGTATAGCTATTAGATTACTTCACACATTAGTTCATTTTGTATAATCTTTCCTGTATTTATTGCCTTCGTTAGACTGAAATACCGCGGGCGCTTGTTTCTCTAATGTGTCTGAAGCTCTCCCACTAATGGAAATTGGGTTATATCTTCTGATTACACTCAGATGAAATCCAGACCCGGGAGCTGACTGCAGTATTCTGCGACAGGCCCTCTTACCACTGGGGCTTCCACAGGGGTCAGGGCAGCAGCAGCCCCCCACATGGATCCTGGATGGATGCAGCCCAGCAGCACACGCAAAGATGCTCCAGATGGGCTTGCTGGGAGCTGACACGGCCATCATGGCACTGCCCCTTCCAGGACCACCTCCAGCCCCTCTGCTGTACAAGGTGGACAGGTGGAGGCAGAAGGTGCTGCTTCGGCACCTGCGCAGGAGGAAAGTGGTTCACCATGCCACAAACACAGGGAGATGGAAAGGAGATGCTGTCAAGAGCAAGACTTTTCCTGCAGAACTCACAGGGCCAATGCTGCTCTCAGGCAGCAGCAGGTTTCTCCTCCCTCAAACTGCCCACAGCTGCCCCAGAGTTAAGAGCTAAAGCTTGATGTATGATTTAGCAGCTCCAAAGGTTAACATGGGGGAACTAACAGCCATCATGAGGTGGGTTCCTGCATCAGCTCTGGCACCTGTTTTGAGCCAGCTGTGCCCAAAGGGTGGCATTCTGCAAGGTGAGCATCACCTGGGACAGAGAGAGAGTGGCAGAGGTCACTAAGTGCATACAGGGGGCCTCCAGACACCCTCAGTTCAACCTGGTACCCTGGCACAGAGGCATCCAATCCAGCCCAGTTTAGACAGACCTGCTCAGGCATCCACACAAGCACAGTGGGGACATGACGTTAGTCATTGTCTTGCATGCCATTAGGAAGTAAATGCTGGGGCACAGCCAAGACACCATCCAAGTCCTGAGGCATCTGGAACGTTTCAGTCTGTTTTGCTGGGGAAGCGGCATGTCGGCAGCTGTAGGCACCTCTTGGAGTGGTTCTTCCCAGGCAAGACCCAAGGAAGAGGGTCCAAGGAGACCCTCAGAGTAGCTGTTGCAGAATGTAGCCAGCCTGACCTTGACAAGTGCACCCCAGCCAGGCACAGTAATGGATTTTGTGAGTGCATCTGGCATTTTGGCTGCTCTACAGTGTCAGTGGGACACCTTCCCCAGGTACTGTCGTACTACAGAGACATTTGCAAGCAGATCTGGGTCTAGGCAAGTAGGAACAATATCCTTTTAAACAACTGTCACTTTGCCTGTTGGCTTGGATTACATCCTCTGCTAAGCCCTTGTGCTGGACACAGATGCCCTTACCAGCTGATGGAAAAGGCCCGGAGACTCATCTGCCTCACTTTTGCTCTGGACACCAGATCATACATTGGAGATAAAAAAGATTGGAAGCAACAATCTTTCCTCCTGGAAAACAGTCTTTCCCACCTGGTTTTGAACAGTGACTGCCTCTTTTGAAAGTCTGAACTGGCTTTAAGCAGGCAAGAGAAGGGAGGTAGAGCACAGCACACCTCCATGTGCCCTGGATGTGGCCGTGCCCTTCATCCTGGCCAATTGGTGCATTGAGAGGATGAATGAGTTACAAGCAGCGTGCAGGTTTTGGAAAAGGGAAAAGATGAGATTCAGAGGAGTGAATTCATCCCAAACCAGGGGATCTTGAAGCAGTGTGACAAATGTCTGGATGACTGCTCCCAAAGCCTGCAGGGTCTTTTGCATATTCAGAGAGTAAAATCCATAAGCCCAGTAGATCAAACTCATTCACTCACATCTTTTGGATAAAGTTAGTCCCACCTGTCTTTATGGTCCAAAGGCAGCTGTTGGCCTTCAGTTTCTCTAGCCAATTTTCATTTGATTCCAGATGCTCTGGTAGATTGTCATCTTACCCAAATATTGTACTTGCACTAGCAGCTATGTTTGAGGCATACCACAATTCTCTACGTACTGTGGCCTTTCTCTTCCCCCAGGGAAAAAAGCACATATGCTTTAGCATAGCAAAAGTAAATACAGGTATGTTGGCAGAGAAAAGTAGAAGAAAATGGCCTCAATCCAATACACACAGGTGGCCCTACAGTGAAATCAACTAAAATAGGCCCAGAAATTTGTATCCAAAGGCTCTGTGAAGCTCCGGGAGTCACTGCTTTCAAATGATATTTCATGCACATATCTCTGCAGGTATGAAGACTGTCTTGAAAACCGTGAGAATGAAAGCATGGATCTCTCCATGAGCCTAGGCACAGCCTGAAACAATAGATCACAGGTACGAACTATCCCATTTAGCTCAGACAGTTGAAAATCTAATGATGACACACTAATATTACCTCTGATAGGGCTGGCTGGTTTTGAACAGTATCTTTCAATCTGAAGGAGCCCACAGCTTCTAAGGAGTCTCTGCAACAACCTCAACCTGACAGAAAAGCATACTCCCCTCCACCCCATCCTCAACACAGCACACTACAAATGAGGAGACAGTGTGAAATAAACTGAGGTCAAAATTAACACAAATAACAGGAGCACTTCTGCATGTTACTCTGTGCCATGCTTCATCCAGGAAAAAAAAAAACCAAACCAAAACCAAAATGAATAATAAAAACTCTTATGGTTAATCTATCACAGAATTTCCAGACTACTGAACAAGACACTGTATACACAGGAGGCCTGGCCACAAATATTTCTAGACTATCATGAGGGACACGAGAATCAGTAACTATAACCAACCCAGCAGCCGCAACTGACACTTGCAGTCCTCCTCTTGCTGCTATCCCAATAGCAGTGCATGCAACCCATTGCTATTTGGCTGCCCTGCAATGGTATGACCCCTTAAGCAGCCCCAGTGACTGAGTAACAAGCTCAGCATGGACAGTTGAGCCTCACAATACTCAATTCCTTGTGAGTAGCCTCACCACAAAACAAAAATAAAGCAGTGTGCAAAGCCTTATACCCTCACCAGCCAGACAGCACTACCCTGCATGTGTCAGCAATCTTCTCAAAATCCTCAAGTGTTCAGAGTCTGAACAAAAAACGATGCGAAGCCTCCAAACACCTTGAAAAATGACAGTATAACTTCAAATGCAAGCAATAGTAAAACATCAAAGCCACAATGATTTACCCCCATGGACAGAACTTGTTCTCAGAATAAATTAACAGATCATATTTGCTAGCCTAATGGCCAGCATTCCTACCCAAGACAAATTATTTCATCCTGAAAAAGCTGGTTACAGCCATTATACACATCATCTCCAAAGCTCCATTAATTTGTTTCTTGCTGACAGTCAAGGTGTGGTTTGGGATCGTGCAAGCAAGCACAGTTCAGTTCTGTTTATAATTCATTCCTAAAGTGCTTAACACATGTAAAAGTGCAACTGAATGCCAATGAAGAACAGTTGTGCTACTTAAACTGGAGTCTAAAGCTATGATGTGACTCTGAAAACACCTGCACACTTTCTTCGTGAAAGGAAAGAAGAGAGGGTAGAGCAGTCTCTTCTGTGGAAAAGGCTGCTTTAAAGGCTTGGGTGGATACATTACCTTTTTGTCACTCAAGCCAGACACCTGGTCCACGTATTCCTCTTGGATCATGAAGGCAGCCAGGTTGGCAGTGTAGCTGGCCAGAAAGATGACAGCGAAGAAGGCCCACACCGACACCATGATCTTGCTAGTGGTACCCTTGGGATTCTGTACTGGCACAGAGTTGTTGAACACCAGCCCCCACAGCAACCAGATAGCTTTGCCAATGGTGAAAGAGGGACCTCCTGGTTCTAGAGTGATTGAGAAACATGATCACACAGTGAGCATCTGAGAGTAAGTGGTCTGTGTTTCCAGTCACGTACACATCTTAATTTCAGAGTTAAGAGCAGAATCTATTCCCACTGTGAGGTGAATATCTGCAGCTGCACTCCCCTAAGTTCATGCTACCATATCTCAGCAAAGTGCAACCTGAAAAATTATTTTTTAAAAATATCCTCAGGTTTCTTGTTTTTTCCTGTCTCAGGGATTTCCACTGAAACCTTATATGAGGGCATTTGTTTTTATCTGATTTGAAGTATCTAGAAGCCTAAACATTTAATTTTGGTTGAAGTGTTGTCCTCAGAAATAGAATTTGCTCAGAAACATTCTATCCTCACTTCCAGCTGTTCAAGAGTGATGCCCTCAAACTCCCAGCATACACCTGTGTAAAACATGGCTCTCACTGTACTTGTAAAGTTACAAGGAGGAACACCATCTGAAATAACAGGGCTCCTCAAATACTTCTGCAAGAGTGTTTCGTTACTCAGTCTGTCGAAGATCCATGAACCAGAGAAGAGCACAGCTCTCTCTCCCCATATTTTGTGTCTAAGGTACATGACAGTGACATGTACCTTAGACACAATCTGCAGGTCTGCCCTAGATAGTCCAGGAGCAGATCCTGTGTTTTAATAGCTCCTATTTTCCCCTTATTCACTTTTCACTGTGGAAGGTCACTCATACCCCAGAAGCCATGTGTGCTAATGAAGCACTAGATCTGAAAACTTGCGAAATGGCACCTGTCTCCCAGAAATCTTGTACCCCCAGCACACACTGGTTCCATTAGTGGAAACCTAACCCAGAATTTCCTCAACTTGAGCACAAGAAGAGCTGAGAGGGAGAATGCAGATGCAGTCACTCTTCAGACACCAAGGAGATCCTCTCAGGATGAATGGTGCAGTTCAAGCATCTGTCATTTCTCCAACGGTGCCAACCTGATCAGCATCCCATGCTTTATCTCCTCAGGCAGGCTGATTGGATCCTAGTGCTGCTGCCTGTGGTTGACTCCAGCAGAAGAGCAAAAGGGAGGAAAGCTTTGACACACCTCTCCAAACCTCTGAGCAGCAAATAGCACAGATCATCTGAAAGCACTAACTGTGTTACCCTAAATACAACTGAACAACAACTGAACAATGCAAGGGGCTCATTTTTCACCCAGGGAACTGCACACCAAGTTCAGAGCAGAATCATCACCTGGCAAAAATGGTGCCTTTAAATTCCAGGGAGACAAAGTTCCTAAGAGAAACATGGTTTGGCAGTCCTTGTCTTTTTACATGCCAGAGCATTTTTACATCCCTCTCTACCTAATCTGCCCTAAGATATACAGGTGAAAGTCCTGAAAAGCATCAGTGGGAAATGTAAGGTGGAAAGAAATCTTGAGAAGCTCCCTTCTAAAAGCCTTCCTCTCTCCACTGATCACCTCATGTGCTTCCATGGTTACTTGGTCAGACACAAACCAAGATTGTAATGGGAGATTCCAATCCATAAGTCTTGATGTCCGTAAAGAGAAAATGAGGGTGTGCGAGGCATGCTGTCAGGGGCATACTGTCATAGTTCAAATGCAGCCAAAGTAACATTAGCCAGGGTTTTCATTACCAAAATCAGCATTGCAGTCTCTGCAGCAGACTTCTGTATCTCATATTTCATCTCTCAGGGATAATATCTGTCTGATCATGCCATACTCTTCATAATTACTCAGAAATATTGATACTTGCAGCTGCAGTTCAGCTAACTTAACAACTGCACACCTGTACTAAAAACTGCTTCCAGTTCCACATCTGTATCAATACCTCTTAAGATACTCACAGGTTTATCAGTACTTTGCCCACAGATCCATGGGGTTATGATCAGGTGCCATAAAGGCACTCCACAGCTCCATGTTAAAAGACAAGTTCTCCACTTCCCCATGTATGTGGTTCTGCTTGCATTCTCACTAACATTTTTTATTTTCACTCCTCTCTAATTTGATGGCATGAATTCACTCAAAGCACTAGACTTGGGAGCAAATGAGTGCATTTTCCAGTAACTGGCTCTGTCCCACTATTCTGTATGAACGAATAAATTCAAAAAGGTTTGAAGGGCTGATTCACCAGGGGGTGAAGATATGCAGATGACAGAAGACTCAACTTGCTAATTGTTTTCATGTCAATAAGGAAAAAAAGGCTGTATCTTAGGAAGGACAGACAGCCTTTCTTTAATTCATGTGGCTGCCTTCTGAAGATCAGAACCACAGAGATGGATCACTTGCTTGTTCCTATCTTTCCTGCTGCCCTTGAAAAACAATTCTTTACCCACTCCCAAGAAAATGAGTTTCCCATTCTCTCAGTTGGTCTTAGAAAGTCAGAGAGGCAAGCAGGGGAAGGACCTGACCAGCTGACAGATGTGGAGGCTGGAGGACATAGCACTATGCTGGGAGGCCAGCAGAGTGGCTTGTTCTCCAGGGAGAATGCACTGAAGGATGGATTGACAGTGCTGAGCCCTGTGATTGTCTCAGAGAGTGCAGCATTGTAGGCCCTGCCAGCACTGGCTACCAGGGCCCATTTTCCCTCAATGAGAAACAAGTTGGAGCTGGTATGTGCTTTAGATATGAAAGGCAACACAGCTCCGTCTCTCATGCCAAGCAAATTATCCATTATCCACATCTGCTCTCTTCAGAGCCTTTTTTCCGCCTCCATCCCTGCCCTCTTTAGTCTGAATGCAGAGCTCAGAGTGGGCTAGATCCGTATCGCGTTCAAAGCAAAGGAACACCCCAACAAAGGAACGGAGGTTGGAAACCAGAGGAGATCATAGGAAGAAACAGCTCTCCTTACCTCTGCCATCAGCAAGGCACCGATTATAGCCCACAGGGCTGAAGTACTCAAAGACGAAGACAGCCACCGCAGAGATGATAAGCAGCATCACAAACATCATCACCCATACATCAGCACTGAAAGGCTCTGGAGAGGAAGAGAAAACCATAGTGAAAGACCTGGTAACACCTCACCTCCTTTGCTCTCCAGAGAAGCCCAGTGTGGGGCAAACTGGGTTGGGGAAAAGCAGAAGTTAATGTCTTCGACCTGATTCTGAAAAACTTCTTGAACTGGGAAAACTGCAGTTTCTGTCTCTGTAATGACTGCATTCCATCGTACTGTTACATTCGTGACACATGGCTCCATCTGGAACCACACACAGCCATTGTGGCACGCATTGATAAAATAAAATGCATTGATAAAAGATTGTTCCCAGGAAGTCCTCCAGCACCATCTGGAAAGAGTGGGGAAAATCAAGCAGAACTGGCAGAGTTTCAGACAAGCATCCAACTTTCAAGATGCTATCGAGCCAAAGAGCATCTCCAAATTTCTAAGGTTCAGCCATAGAGACAGTAGGTTTTTTAGTATTCCATCCCTCTAGCAATGGGAACACTGGCTCATTCTAGAAATATTAGTGTTCATGTTCTGCAAGTATTTGATCTCTGCCAGGTTTTCTCCATCTCCAAGCCCGAACAGAAAAAGATGGAACTGAACCAGATCAAAGAAACAAAGAATTTTGCTCCAGAGTATAGCCAATATTGCAAACTCAGTTAAATTGCAGTTTTAAATTTTGGAGATAATTTTAACATTGCTTTTACGTACCCCAGCAATATTGGTGGACTTGCTAAGGGCAAAAACTCCCAAAGAGTTAGTAGTCATGATACTCATATTTAAAAAGGTCTGGGAGAATTTCATTACCCATATAAAAGTATTTCTGTTTGCGAATGTTCTCAGCACTCTGGCGGAGAGCAGACAGTAATTATATAACTCATATACTGTGTTTGCTGCATCATAAAGCATTTTATAAAGCCAAATAGCAGATACTAGGAAGACATGAATGTCTCGGGGAAATGCAGTATCATTTCCGTATTCTCTGATCACCCTCCATCACTGAAGGACATTAGAAATGCCTTTATTGTAAGACACAGTGTCAGCACAGAACCGATGGCTCAACTGTTCTTGAGAAGGTCTATTAGTTCTCTAACTTCTGCTAGGTGTCAAGGGAGGGTCAAGTTAACAACGTCTTTACAAAGAATGTCTCTGAATGTGCAACAATTTATTGCTAATTGCTATCACTAAGTGTTATGGTACCCCAGCTAGAAGGTTTGAATCAATTTTCTTCTGGCCTACACTCCTTAAACATACTATTAGTTGAGTCACCAGGAAACCACGTGCTGAGGTGTATGTGACAACTCTGAGTGAGCCTATTTTTTTCTAGGATTAGGCATACAATTGCTGAAAAAATGTCTTGGCTTGGAACTCATAGGCAGCGCCTATTTGCACTTGTATTTGCCTGGATTTTCCTTGCCTGGGATTTAGTTCTAAAACATCGCAGTATATTTTTATACACCTGTCCCACAGGTACTCCCAAAAAGAGCTTTCAGGCTAAGAATCACAAGCAACCTTCACCTAATTTTTTATGACCACTGGGTGAAGTTTTAATTTTAGATTGAAACAATACCTAAGAAGGCAGAAGGTGAGACAGTTCCATTGCTACGTGACACCATGACACTGATTCCCGTCTCAATGAAGGGCACAGAGAAATCCACCACTTCTGAACGCTCCTCATTAATGGTGAGGGATCCCACAGCCATATAGGCCCGTTTGGTGACAACCTGGAGGAGGAAAAGAAAGAGATCACACACAGACACAAGGCAGCCCTCAAGAACCACGGTCAAGCACCTTCTCATCTTCCTGCCTTTCAACACAATCCTTTTACTCCTGTAATCCCATTCCCTATATTGTTTGTAACATCTCTCCTTTCTAAACTTTCATCAGGGCACCTTCTTCTTTCAGGAAACCTATAGACATTAATCTTCCCCTCAAAGCTGGTATGTGTATAAAAAATAAATCCACAGAGGTCTTAGGATAAACACATCATCCACGGAGAAGACGTCTTATCTCATTTTTCCGTCCTTGCTTTATCCTCCCTCTAACACTGCAAAGTCTTATTTCATTCTTTATTCACCTTATATACAACCTAAGCATAATCTAGGTTGCAGCAACCATGGTGCATGGATATCAGCCTCTTTCTAAGACTGTGTAGGCCAAATTTGTGAGACCATAGAGAATAATAATTAATGGTCAGACAAGAAAGGTTGTCATGGTCGGAGTGTCAGAGCAGATTAATTCACTCAGTGCCAAGAAAGAATGCAGGCCATTCATTTCTAGGGTCACCTCTGTCTCTGCCTCAGAAATGGACCCAATAATGATGGGAGGCTAGACCTGACCCATGTCACCCAGCCCAGGGTTGAAGCCCACCATGCCCTCCCTTTGCTGCTGACCTCTCCAATCATTCCATTCCACGTCCCATTGATCTTTTTTCCATGCTTGCCATTAGTCACCAAGTAGAGGTCATAGGTGAACTTGACAGACTTTGAGATTTTCTTGAGGATGTCTATGCAGAACCCCTTGCAACATTTCTTCATATAATCTGGCTCCTCATCAGTTTTGTTCCTGAACCATCACAACAATAATGGGTTAAAAGACTGGGAGAAACTCCTGTAATTCCCCTCTGTTGTCAGTTTGCATTCCCCCTCCCACAATATAATGTGGACAATTTATATTGTGCTATCTGTGCTGGAGGGTGAAGGGACACACTACAATGATTTGCCCAAAGGGGCCCATCATGAATGGCCATGAGACAGGCTGGGCAAATGGACATAATTTTCTAAAAAAGATTGTCAGATTATGATGGTATTGGCCCAACAGACACTCTACATTCTGTTGAGAATGAAGAGCCCAAGATGAGCAGAAAAATACAGGGGTGCATACTCAGTCACTATGCGTTTTTGGCAAGGGACCGTATTCCTCATGCAGGTGCCACTTAGGGGGTCCACATTCTCCACAATGACAAATGGTGCCTCTTCCAAGGTCACGATACTCAGGTGATCATCCTCCCGTTCCTCAGAGTCAGGATACAGCTCAAAGCGTGGCCACACATAATACTTCATCTGCAACTTTTTTTCCTTCCATTTCCCCACCTGCGGAGACACAAACCACAGAAGGTAGACTTCTAGTTGTCCCATCCCTTTGCATCAACCACAGCTACTGAAGGACTGGGTAAGAGGACCACTCTGGAGTGCCCAAGCTCATGACTCATGTAAGATGGGGACATTTCTGGGGAGAAGGCTCTGAGTAAGTGGATTCAAACGAGGGCGAAGTGGAAAACAATAAAGATGTCTGAGTTGTCTCAACTCCGTGATGGTCTCACCCTCTGGGAGAGTGAGTGGATAACCACGGGAATACTGTAACCATGGTCAAACAGACAATGTCTTTCAGCATTTTCAGCCAAACAACAGGAACACAATGACTTGGTTACATACCTTAGCTGGAAACAAGGAATTGCTTTATGTTTTTGATGCATGAAAATTAATACCAAAGAGCATCTATGATATTTTTTAAATCTTGCTATTTCTCCCTAATTCTCATAACTTCCATAAATTTCTACTGCAATTTTAGAACACTTAACTTTCCATTTCCTAAGCAAATAGAGATCATATCTTCAGTAGTCAAAAAAGGATGTGGGGCTCAATTGCCTTATACCTGCTGGTACAAATGAGAGCTGTTTTGAAGCCACTGCAGTCCTTAATGAGACAATATATGTAACCTCACCCACTGCCCTGGTAGACCATTTCTTGCAAAAAAAAATCCAGGAAAAGAGAAAACTTGAACATAACTGCACTTTCAACTCTCAAAGTCTCGCCTTTATTCTCCATTTTACCCCTCCACCATCACAGCTGACAGTAATTAGCACCTTGGCTGGCAACCGAAGCTGAGAGGGTGAAGAAGCTAACTGGGCTTTAGAAGGAGCTTTCCTCAAAGAAAGTCCTCCAGGCCAGGACTGAGACATGCTGACTTGATGGCAGAGGCAGTGTGGGTGTGTGGGAGGCTTGCATGACTGCTCTTAGCAGTGTACCTGCTTGGGGTAAACAGAAAAGCTTCATTCCACTCCAATCCAACACCCCTCCCACCGCCCCCAAATTTCAGGCATTTATTTATGTAAATGACAGAATGGGAGGGAGAAACACTTATTAAAGGCTCATTAGGTGTCAGTGGTTAATCTGTGAAACTCAAAGCCCAGCTGGGGTTTGGCATTTGAGAGTATCCAGAACTCACATAAAACACTTGTCACCTTCAAAACAAACAAACACTTCATCTAGCCATGAAAGAAAAATTCACTCTGAGGGCTTGTGGGGCAAGAAGAAAGGCAGAAGAAATCACCCACAGACAGCAGTTTCCACATCCATCCTCCATCCCTGTGCAGGGTGAACACAGCACCCCAGTGAGCACAAGGTGGGGGGTTTGTAAAAAGGTGGGCGAAGTGTCTGAGCAGCAGATCTTGCCTTCCCACAGGCAAAGAATACCAAGGAGAGCTTGCCCTAATGTTCCCTGCACCCATGGAGATGGTCTGTACTCATGCTAATATCTAAGCCTGGATGTGGAAAGTGAATTTCTAAGGGAATAAAGAGCACAGACTCACATGCTTATCCAGGGTCTGCTCAGCCTTGGACTTCCCACTCATTCACCAAGCAGGTCAATTTATCATCATCTGAGCCAGAGATTTCTGCAGGGCCACTTTAGCTCTCAAGTAACTGAGCTCAAATCCCCAAAAGTAGTAACTGCCACAGGGGGCTCAGTAGGGACCAGTGATTAAGATGCTGCACAGAACAGCCCAGATTTCAGCTCAGCAACATTAACTTATAGTAGAAATAAGTGGCTGATGAAAGAGACATCTCACAGAATCTCAGCAGCATTTAGATATCTCAGTAACAGGCATGATATAACCCCCTAAGTGATAAATTAGATCAGATAGGCAAACCCAACCCATAATTACCCAGAAGTTCTCTGGGACAGAAAGGGGAGTTCATAAGGCTGTGTGCCAGGCACGTCTCACAGTGTTGTACTACACAGAAACATTAAGAAATTAGGATAACAATGACAGCATTGCCACAGCCTTCTGTGCACTGAATCACCTAACCTGCAAATACAGTAGTACACATCCGATCTTATTATCCCAATGAAATCACTCTAAATTGTCCAAAGAGGAAGAAAAACAGGATGAAGGGAAATGTTTTGACCTAAATCTCCAAATCAACTATGGATTGTCTCAAAAATATGTGCAAGTATTATATTTTATTGCTAACCTGAACAATCAGACATGCCATATACCTCCATACATGTACAGATATGAATAAGAAAAGTCAGAAAATCATAGTGAATTAAAAGGGGGCAGACTTCTTTAAGTGCTTATGCATGCAAAGGTCAAATGTATATGCACATAGTTAAAGAAGGATGGTCATAAGCAACATGTGGGCAATAGGAAACACCACATATGCAGAGGATGGAGACAATGCAAGATAAACAATACACAAATGTGTATCATATGCTAGATAATCTGCCATGAGAGGGAAGGAGCAATTCACTGTAGGGACAGAGGTTAGCAGAATTAAATGTCACAGATTTGTCGAGGTAAAGATGCCTACACTTAAAGAATATAACCTACCAAGCTGTGCAGAGCAGAGCAAGGCATTTCTGAAGTCTCAGGGTATTTTGTATTAACAGCCTGTGAACTGTTATTACTTGGGTTTTGCTGAGTGCTTGCCTCAGCAAAAAGAGGAAAAATAAACTACCCCAGGCATCCTTCATATTGGTCACCCTGCAGTTTCAAGACCCACTGGGTGTTCTCCAATCAGTCTAGTCATCCAAACTTCCATTAGGAGCCCTGAAAGGTCACAGAATCAGTAAAAGTAAGGATACTAGGGATCTATAAAAACTTCTTTCTAATCATATTCTCCAATCCCTATTTAATGTTACTTTATATCAGGACACAGATCCTAGGAAACAGAATTTCACCTTAACTGCCCCTTGCTCTATCTGTACCACGTCTGATCTTATCAAGAAAGTACAGTCACTTTGGTTTGGGGATGATTTTGGAGGTGTTGAGGCAGAGGAGTAGCTAACTTCTACCTTCAATATAAAATCCTGTTTTGGATAACAAGATAGGAAGCAGAAGCCCAACACATTTGCAAAGAAAGAAAGGGAAAATTATTGTAGAACAAAAAGTTAATCATATATGCTATTTGTCTAAGCATATAAGTTATCCCATACAGACAAAAGGTGAGATTGCCTATGCAAGGGGAAAACAAGTGGGAGCCTTCTGAAAGGCTTCCAGCTGGCTGGCAAATTGCCTTAACCGCGGTATAATGCAGCCAGAATAAAAGAGTTCTGCAGTATGTTAATGCGCATCTTTAATGAAAGGTGCATTCACATTAGCTCCTTGAAACTAATTCTTAACAGAAGCTTTTCTCTCCTCCCAAGGGAAGCTAAGGCTTGTAACAGCCATTTGTGGCAGATGTTCCACCTGTCCTTACACTGACAGAGAGACCATGGTCTCCACGAGCAATCTATTCCAGTGCTTAACTGTCCTCTCCATTAAAAAGTGAGGTTTTTTCTCCTGATGTTTAACCTAAATCTTCTTGCTGCAATTTATACCAGGAAAGTGTATTTCCTTATTCTCCTACATGTGCTCCTTTCAGTGTTATCAGGTCAGTAAGATATTTATAACGGAGAGGAGCTGATAGTCTCATTCAGTGGCTATCTTAGAAGCTACATTGGCAAAAGCAGCCACCTGTTCAAATGAGCAGCATCCAGGCTCACCATTTACAAAATCCTTACCCAGATGGGTAGTATGGACAAGTACAAGCTACTCTCATGAATTTCCAAAATCGTCTGTTCCAACAAAGGCAGAAGTCAATCCCTGAGTTCCTCCTAATATGCCAAGGTAGGACCTCAAAACACAAGAGCATCTGGAGAGACCCATAACTAGTGTCAACAGATGGAAAACTAAAACCTTCTAGAAACTTGGTTTTCAAGGATTAGGCAGGAGAATACAGTTCTGAATTAAACCAGAAATGTTCAGATACATTTCTTAGGCAAGATACTCAGCAGCATTGCATTGGTATCTGGGGTGAAGGTTCAGGAGAGAGCCTGAATCTTCAGATGCTTGTTTTTCAACAGGCTGGAAGAAAACTATCTAGGCAGTCTCCTGATAGTTATTATTTTATTCAGGCTCCTATTTGCACGACGCCTTGCACCACTCTCTTTTCATTTACAATCTTATCTCAATTCCTGCCCCCACCCTGCTATAGAAGAAATGCAAAAGGAACAAAAGGGATTTGGTTTCATCTGCAGAATAAAAAAAAAAAAAGACCATTCCAAACTCACTTAGGACTTGAACTGCTTTCTGCATTTTCCCAAAAGCTCAACGTTTCCTCCCTTGTTATTGGTTCTTTTATTTTTTTTCCCCCAGGAGCTAAGGAGTTTATTCATTCCAGTGGGGAAGCACTAAAGCAACAACAGAGAGCATGAATTAGGAGGCAGAAATTCCTTCCCTATTCCACCAAGAATCTCTGTAACCTGATCTGCACCTTTGTGGCTCCACATTGTGTAAAACTGAGATAATGGCACGTTTTTTACATCTGGGGTGCACTGGGTAGATAAACAGAAAAGGTCACGAGGCTCACAGACACTGTGGAAGTGAGGAGACACATACACATGTGTCTAGAGCTAGATGAGGGAACATATACAGCATGCATCTATGAATGCTATAAAGGTGAAAACTTCCTGTCTTTAATCTTTGAAAAAAATCTTACATAACTTTTACACCTGATTTGAATACATGAAAAATGGAAGATCAAATATAGAAAATGTAAAGGTAGGATGTTGGACAAGGGGCAAAAAATAGGACTGTTGTTGGTAACATAGATGATGGAGAAGCATACCTAACCCCTCTGGGAAGCAGGACAAGTCCAAGGAGAAATAAGAGTCTTGTCAGTAGAATTGGTACAGATCCTGAATGAGGACATGGGAAAACCGGAACAACTGGGCAGGACCTGAAAAGGGCCACTCTAGAAGCACCATAGAAATAGCAGGTATAACTGGGACACTGCCAATGGAAGTAGGTATTGCTCAGGGTACATCAAATAAAGGTGGACCTAGGGGATGCTGTTGTAACCTTAGTGCTGCAGTAGACTGTGAAGAAATAAATCATGCATAAATAAAGTAGAATCATTTTGGATTGAAATAGGTTTTGGAAGGCTGGTGCAAGATATTCCATGAGGACCAAACTACAGAGATCTACTGTAGCTCCACAGTCTTGGCTTTCAGTCTGGATAGAGATGTCATTACTGTTTCTAAAGAGAAATTTTATCAGGAACTAAGTTATTATGGGAGTATTTAGCTTCATAGAGATTAGATGGAGAACAAATGCAAATTTTAACAGCAGCACCCTGATGTTTCTTTTTCTGGATCTGATAGTTGGCATATTTCTTTACCCCAAAATTACTCAACAGGCAATAGGTCGTGATGTTTTACACTCAGTTTGGGCAAAGCAGCAAGGAACTTTAGAGAAAAGCTAGTTATCAGAAATAACCTTGGATTGAGCGATTGGGGGAACAGAGAGCTTGTCTTAAAGAAGGAGATTAAAAAGCTTGTCTAACCTAGATAAATGAAAGCTAAGAGGGGATATGACTGCTCTGTATATATAAAGGGGGGACAGATACACAAGGGAGAAAAGGAAGTGATTTTTAAGCAGGAAAAACAATGCTGGTAAAAGAACAACTGATCGTAAGGAAATTTGCCTTGAAAATAAGATAGATTTTAACCATCAGAGGGGGAAGATCCGAAACAGCTGCCCAAAAGTAGCTGTGAAAGCAACTAAAATGGGGTCAAGAAGAAGCACAACTGGTTTGTAAAGGGCTATATGATTTTGCCGCCCAGAGCAGAGGGATGGGACCAGATGAGCCTTTCCAGTCCAGTGACTATAAGTAAGCAGAAGCAAGAGGAGGAATTCCACTCAGCCTTTTCCCCTCAATTTTTCAGTCTGCAAATGTCAAAACTCAGTCTCAATCATTGCATCTCTGTCCCCCAGCTAACCCACATGAACACAAAGACTCATGCTAATGATACCTCCAACTCCTTTGCTCCTACTTCCCTCATTCAGCAGCAACACCTTCTCTAGTGCCCTGAGGTTAAAATGTTCCTCAGCTTTCATAGAAGCCGGTTAAGTTATGACTCTCACACTTACGGCACTAGCATCACACGCATTACCAAACATACAATCCCTGTGATGCTACAGGTCTGTATCCTCACACAGGCTGGTCTACAGCAGGTGGAGAAGAGATGCCACAAAGAGCAAAAATCTCCTGTTTACAGACACTTTAAGGTGATTAATTAGCCACATCAGCCAAAGCAGACAAGAAATGGTTGTGAATGCACCACATGCAAAATTAATTAACACAAAAACAACACTCCTTCCTGAACCTCAAGTTCACCTTCCACAACCACCTGGGGAAGGCTGCTTTCTTGACTGCACCTGCAGAAGCTGGAATTGCTTCTAATAGCCTTTCAATTAAAAATGTAGGCTGCAGGAGATGGTGTGATTTTCTTCCCCTCTATATTTATACAGCACCTAGCATATGCCAGAAAGAGAGAGGCTGAGCTTGGAATACAGACAGGGTGAGGTACTTGCTCCTGCTTTACAACTCATTCTGGGAATAAAAGCTCTTTGCAGAAACATGGTCTTCCATCTCACTGAGGTCTGGCATTTACACAGCTCTTGCCATTTTTGCTGAAACATTTCTTTCCTGGTGCATTTATATGCCTTTTGCAGTTGCTAAGGTCCTGTCCCCTGCCATGATTAGCCAGAGAAGGTTAATGAGGTATACTTTGAGCATGTCTGACTTCTGCAAAGTCAGTGAACTATGGGGCTCCACTGGTGTCACAAAAAGGTCAGAGCTGTGAGAATGCCAGAGTTTGCCTTGCTAAATCATTCCTCCAAACCAGAAGGCACCAAGAATTCAGTACAGGTATAAAACTAGCCCCTCCAGGAGATGATGGTGGTCTTGCTGGTAGCATTAACTTGGTGGCCCAGAAAGTGGTTCATCCAGGCAAGGCTGGCTCATGCTGGAGCAGGAGGGACTCCAAGGGGACAAAGTTATTCAAGGACCTCACTGCTACCTGATGTATACATAACCATGATTTATGGAAATGCAGACTGCAATCAGCACAGGCATAAATAGGAGACATGAGGGGAGAGGAAGCTGTTAATGGTAGCGGGGGCTATGATCTGAGTAGGCTGGAGAATGTAACTCTAAGCTTCTAGCAGGGGCAAATCAGGTGTTAGGATTTGGGAAGAAGAATTAGAACAAAATTTGTATCTTAACAAACACTGAAAACTAACTACCATCCAACACAACCCACCTTCAGCTAACAGGCAGTGACAGCACCTGACTCAGACTCTTACTTAATAGTGTTGCATACTTAGAGCCATCATGCCCTTCTGAAATGACTGTGTGAGGACAGGGGAGCTAAATAAATGTCCCAAATTCCAGCAACATCAGTCTGTTCTCATCCCGGTCTGGTAAATAGAATCTAAAGCCAGGGAGCTTATACTGTCCCTATCATTGTTCATCTAAGGTGAAAGAAGGCTTCACCTTGAGCATCTCCACTGCTCTCCTTTGCAGAACTGGGGGGGCAGGGGAAAACGTAGCAGGGATATTGGTAAGATTGCATGTTTTGTGTCCCAGGCGGTTCAGGAGTCACAAAGGTTTTTTGAAAAGTGTATTTTTATGTGCATGTATAGGCATCTAAATGCTTTATGTAAGCATTTTGCGGTCTCTAGGAGTGCATCCGCATTGTGCAGGTGTGTGTCTGCATCCAGTACGTGTCCATGCATGTAATGCCCTATCTAATGATTTTTCCCCTTGGCTTTCCCTGTTGAGTTCTGGGTTTGAGTTTCATTTTGCTGAGCTTTCATTTCTTTCACTCAGAATTTTTTTCTCCCCCTAAAGCATGTTACACAGAGGGAGGGCTGCTTGCCAATTCACTGCAGTCTGGGAGACAGTTTAGAGCTTGGGCTGTTAAGTGGGTCCAGTACAGCAGTGTACAAAACCCTGACACGTGTGCAGTGACACCTACTCTTTACACTGACTGAATATCTCTCCCACAATCTCTTGGGACCTGAAGCTGAAGGAATGTTTAAAAATGCAGATGCAGAGGAAGGCCAAAACTGTTTCCTTGTGCTGAGAAAAGATAAATGTTGAAGCCGGCCCCAGCAGGGTTAGGAGAGGAGAAAACTTAAAGAGAGAGGGGGTGAGTTACCTAAATCTCATTGTTTTCTGTGCTGTGCAAGCAAGAGCGAAGGCACTGCCTGAAAAGCATCTCTGAGAATATCAGAGAGAGATCCTTCAGCTTCCAGTGGGGGGTGTCACAGTGGGTGAAACACCTCCCCACCCTGCATACAGCAGCCAGAGCCCCTGCCCTCTGCCTGGCAGCCCCACGCCCCTGTGCAGAGGTGCACACCTGCCAAAAGCAGCACCGGCACGGCTGTACACGCCCCTCTGGCACAGAGATGCAGGGTGCTCGGCTCTCCTCTCACTGCTGGAAAGGGGAGGATCAAACCTCTTCCAGAGGAATTACTGCACATGTTGGGAGCCAGATTCCAGGGAAAGCAGCTAGCAGTTGCAAAGCTGCAAGGCCCCATTTCTTTCCTGTCCCACCACTGACAGCACTGAGCTGGTGACTGCAAATGCTGTCCGCATCCACAGAACACCCTTCGTCAGGATGCTGGGTCTGGATTCACACTGGCACAGCCACAGCCAGCCCCACTGCCTCCAAACCTTCAGGGTGCATGTCTGCAGCCCCCCTCAACCTAGCACATGGCAGGGAGTCCTGCGCAGTGTACCAGGGCCATTCCAAGGGGCAGCCAGCTGAAACAGTGTTCCAAGTTGTCACCAGATCTCCAAACTGAGTTGAAACAACAGGTCTGCTCTGCCTCCTGGTCCTCTGCCAGGTCTCTTTTCTTGGCTTTGCAAAAGGACAGAATGGGAAGGAAAGCTGTGGGATAGGAGCAACTAGGGACATCCTTGCTGCTTTCCCTCTATCCCATGTGCGGTTAAAGGCTTCAGACTCTCTGATGGATGAGAACTAGAACTCCAGAAAGAGAACCCATGAGCTGCAGGACCCCCACCTGACCCACTGCTACAGCCAAGTGCTGGGCTTTGCTTGAAAACCACAACATTCCTCCAAATTTGGGTAGAGTATTAGACAAGACCTGCCAGCTCGACCTACACCTTACAGAGAAGACCCAACCAGGACGGAGCCCACCAGCAGGACAGCTGGTTCATGGCACAGGTGTGCATTACTGCCACGCTGGTTGTAGCCAGCAAGTGCTCTGTGAGCATCAGGGAGTGATTCTGCCAAAGATTTTTCCTCCTTTCCCATCCCATACACAGCTACTCACACACAGAGGTACCCTCCAGCAGCAGTTATCTTAAGCCAATTTGAGCTTGGAGTCCAAGCAGAATTGCCAAAGGCCCAGCTGAGGCCATCTGGGCTGCAAGGCATCTCTGTGCAAAAGGAGCACAATCAGACATGAGTGTGGAGAGAGTGAGAGGTAACCTTGAAATCAGTGATTAGGAAAGGAGAGAGGAAGCTATGTACTTGCCAATCCCAGCTAGCAAAGAAGAGTTAAGCCAAGAACTCTTTTCTTGGGAGCATGGCCCTAAACAAATAAAATTCTCCCCTTCTCTCAGACCTGATGGACCTCAGGCACATCTATTTTTCAAAGATATGTCTGTTATTTTGTGCACAAACATGTCAACACAAAACAGATATTGTACCATTTCTGTGGCCTAGAAGTAGGAGAACCGGCATGACAGAGGCAGTCTTGGAGACATAATATGAAGCTAAGGCTCTCAGCAAGTTGCAGGATATCTTTTATGATGACATGTAAGTCCACATGTGGGATGATTTCTGTCAGTCTAGAAGTAGCTGGATGACTTCATGTATTTAAATGGGTGTGTACTGCGTAGCTACTTCTGTTATAAGGGGAATTAGTAGTAAGCCTGTAATTAAGTTCTCTGACATTTTCCATTACAAGAGTCTGCAGGCCTGTTCCCTGAGCAAAACCAACTTCTCCATGTTTTGCAACAGGCATTTGAAAGTCAGCAGGGCAAAAACCCTGAGGCTAAGGGCATGATTTTTACTTCCATCAAATTTAATTCACTCTTAACTGCATTGTAAACTGTTGAATAATCATAACTTCTTTTCTGTCACTTTCTTGCAGAAATTCTGGCAGACAACCCAAACAGCATCTGAGCATAAACGTTTTAAGAGCTAAACCCAACACCTCAGTGAATCAGTGGGGACTCCCACCAGCACCACGGTAAGTACAACACCTCAGCTTTGGTAGAACAAGAGAAAGGCAAAGGTCCAATCAGGCTACACACAAAATGTGGACAAACCATCCAGGTTCTATTCTATCTGTTTAAATGTGCCTCACTGTGAAAAGGTCACTTGCACTCCACTATTCAGGATGCAGAAGAAAGGCAAACCACTTTGAGCTTTCATGAATGTCTGTGAAACAAGTACAGGTTAGTCACTGGATTGAACAGTAAGACTCAGTGCTGAAAGCTCAGCATGCATGAGAATGAACAATGTATTTTACAAAAAAGATTCTGGGGTTTCCTCTTACAAAACAAAGAAAAACACAGCACATATAAAAAACCCACCACCAAGCCATAAAACAAACTCCATTAAGGGTAATTTATTTAAGCTGAAGTATTAGAAAATGGCAGGTTTACAGTTTCCTTTTCAGCCTTTCTTCCATCCCACTTGTGTGTGGACATTTCGATTCAAGTTTTAATTAATGAGTGCATGCAACTCTCTCCATGGCGTCCCTCTCTCAACCCTTGTACGTCAAAGAAACTTGAAGAAGTAGAATTAAGGTGGCCCAGGAAACAAGACTGGCATTTTCTAGCTTAACTTCATAAGTTAAAAATTGAATCACTGTTCTTTTATTTTCTGTATGTAATTGCTTCTACAGCCTGAATGTGCACGAGCTCTTACAGAACCAATAAATGGGCCAAGAAAATATCAGTGAAGATGGAGAAAGAGCTGTCCGTGAATCTCCAAGCACTGACAGAGGAAAGAGGAATAAAGAAACAGCAATGGACAGCAAGAAAATCAACCAGTGTAGAGATTACGCAATCCTGTTTTATGATGAAAAAAGCAGCACTGACCTTGCCAAGGGGCTGAATGAGGCTAAGAAATCGGAAGCCAAATTGGAAAAGGTGCATTGGAGAGAAGTGGAAGAGGGTGAAGTTGGCAGGTCCCTCATGGTCCTGGTGGCCAGAAGGTGAGACAAAAGCAAGGCACTAACCAGGCAGATCACACTGCACACAGGTTTCTCATGTTGCAGCAACATGCTCATAACAGACTGAGAGAGGGCTGAGGGCTGTACTGCATGGAAGGTGATGACAGGACCAAGCTGGTCTGGTCTGTGTAACCTCAGAGCAGAGGTACCATGGTAGGGGTAGATGGCATGGGGACAGTTATAGTCCAGATGCCACGTAGCCATGTTAGCAAGGCTAAGCTGAGGGCTGAGGCAGCTTGCCAGGCTCACACAGCTGCCTTGCACCAAGCTGTGCTGATGCACCCCTGTGGCACTGCTCTGCACTGTGTGGATTTACCACCACAAGCATATCCCAGCAAAGGCAACGCATAGCTGGGTTTCACAGGGCACACTTGCCCTAAGCAGCTGTGCAGCAGCTGTGCAGAGAGCAGATGCTTTCTCCTCAGATGCCCAGGAGTAAAGGGATCCAAGTGCTGGCTGTTACCTTGTCCTGTGCTTACTCTGTAACCCTAAGCAAGCCACCAAAGCTTCCTGAAGCTCAGTTCTCCCTCTGTTAAAGGCTCTGAATAATGGGTCCCTTGTTGCAAGGGGCATGAACAGGGACCTGACAGCTGGGAGCAATGACAAGGGTCAGTATAGTAAAGAGATGCCTCAGCTCATCCACTCCAGAGGAACTGTGCAGCTCAGGGCTGTACCTACACCACCTTCACGCCCCACATCAGAGGAAGGACCTCTGCTGTAGAAGGGTGGCGGTTAGCGTAGAGCAGCCGTGCATGACGGCAGCCAGCAGTGGAAATCGTGCTGATTAATGACAGAGCAGCAGTACCGCAGGTCAGGCACGTGGATCAGCAACTGTAAAAGGAGCAGCAGGATTTTAGATTAACTAAAGCTCAAGAGAACGTTCTTGGGTTTTCTCCACCTGCTCTGGAAGCTGAAGCGATGCAAGTGACCAGGCAGCTGTCTTTCCTCACTCTCTGAAAATACCTTTCCTGGAAAATGGAGCACAGCGATGCTCAGGCTGATGCAGTGCCACTCAGCCCTGCCCCTTCCAGCCTCCAGGAAGCAGATGCATCTCATCTCCCACACTCAACATAGAGCTCAATCAGTTGAGGCCCCTGGACACAGCTCTCCTTCATGGCTCTGAGGCAGCCACTGTGCCATCCAGGGTCCCACATGGTAGTTCTCCACACACAGGAGTGAGATGTGGGTGGGTGGAAGGAAGGGAGGCTGCAGCCTCCTCAGATGGCAGCATTGCTTCTCCTGTCCTGCACTACTCAGAGCCCACCTTCAAGGATGATCCCCAGCTGTGGCTGAGAGATGTTGGCTCACCAACGCCGTGCTGTCTTCCACAAGGAAATGGAGGGAGCCTTCTAGACCAGGGCAGGAGAAACAGTCTTGGAGAAAGACTGACCACCAACACAGGCACAGTGGTGGGACAGAGCCCCACAGCCAGCCCAAGGAACATACAAGTGCAAATTTTCCTCAGTGCCAACTTTATAGGCCTGGTTGCTTTACTGCTGTGCCAAGAATAGCCAGTAAGCCAGGCCTTACCTTTTTTTGCAATAGGAAAGATCGTGCTTATGAGTGAACATTTATCCCTTCCAGTCTGCTGATTATTTCACCAGGCAAGCTGAACGTTCCATTAATATCATCTTTTGTGGAGCTAAATATATACAGTAACCACATATACAAATACATATAAATACATCTCTATCTAGCAGAGAATCCAATTAAGGGAATATGTTACGCCTTAGCAATTAATGAATTCAACAAGCTGAGCTGCCTCTTGCATATGATTAAAGTTCAAGCAATATCAATCATAACAGCAAAAAAGATTCCAGCTTTTCCTATGTGCTATCTAGAAAGAGATTTTTAACACTTAAATCAATGGGCAAATTCAAGCGTGCTTGCAAACCTCAGGAAACATTTATTTGATGATATACAGCCTGTCCTTCAACTCATGGTAGCCTGTTCTTGAATGCAGCATCTCGGGCCATCCCTGCTGCCTTATATATCTTTCTGCAGCATTTTCTGGATGGCAGATCTGTAAAAATGCTGGTGTCCTATGGGTCAAAAGAGAACAAATTCCATGACTGAACAGATCAGACTGACTCTAATCACTTGACTCATGCAAATGCTTTCCTTCTCTTTGGGTTCGGTTGCCAGTTTTCTGTTTGTGTTTATACATGTGTAAGTGTGTGTTTGTGTGCACACGTGTGTGCCTGTTCTTTCACCCATTAATCTTTTTCCAGGACAAGCCTGTTCGTGCAGTTTCTGCCTCTTGGCAATAGACAACACTGAGCCCTCTAAGGACTGCTCATTCCCTCCTTCTCTCACAATACCCCTCCTCTGCATTCATAACACAATCTCTAGGGGCAAGTTCTACATAAATAAATATTTAAGTAGCTACTAAACCACAGAAGATGCAGAAAAGCACGTGAGGGACTTGCCTGCAGTATTCAGGGCACAGAGGAGAAAGAACAGAGGCGTGGCTTGGAAGGCTGGGAGCAGATCAAGTGTTGAGGGCTTGAACTGGAAACACAACCATCCCCTTCTCTTCTCCGACCCAGCCAGCACAGTGGGCTGGTTTTCACCCTGAGACCAGAGCTGATATAATACAGGTCTGTGTTAATACAGCTGCATAAATCCAAAAGCCAAGAATGTGCCATACTGGGAAGCTGATAGAGGAAAGAGCATTTAACTGAACAATCACAGACACAGCTAATTAACCTTACTACTAATGCTGAGTCTTTTTAATAACTTTTTAAAGTCTTTTTTAACTGCTCCATTGTTCTCCTGGTTTGTTGTCATACTCCAGAAAGAGGCCTCAAATGCCCAGGAGAAGGTTGGAGGCTCATCTCTGAGAACTGGTTGGGTTTGTCACTGAGAGAGGTCAGGCATGAGACCCAGACCTGGTTGCTCCTCTGCCCTCTGAACTGGGTACCAGGAGGTTCCTTTGAGAGTTCCTTCCAGGCTCACCAGCTTATGGATCCTACATCCACACAGAATTATTTGTGCCTATGCCCACAGCACTACAGATTTCACAAGCCTCTATGAGATACCAAAGAATAATATCTGGATTTTTCTAGATTCCTTAAGAAACACTGTTCTGAAAATGGGCATTATAGGGAATAGGGTATAAATCTGGCCACTTATATCACCCACGTAAGACAGCAGTTTGAAGGGTAATAGCCATATAAAATATGCCGTACCCTAGGAAACCACATACTATTTGTATGCTTCCCAACATAACCAGGAGAGCTAAAAAGCTCTCAGAAAACCAGTCAAGAGACAGTTTCTTGCAGAGCACACTAGCAAAAAACACAGAGTCCACAACAGTGAACCAGCAGACTTGAAGGACCACTTGTATGATCAGAGGAGGGCATTTTTTGTGCACTGGCATGCAGCTCTTGAAGGGTGACACTTCAGAGAGATTTGGAAAACTTTCCTGCAGGAGTATGTCCCAGATTTTTCACTTCCCCAGAGAGCAGGAAAGGTCAAGGAAGGCCCCCTTTCAGGTTCACTAGTACTATTTTCTCTCCAGGTACAAAGATTCTGGCTGCTAATTGAGTTGTGGTAGGAAGCAAACCATCAGCAAGAACTTTGGGCCCGAAGTGAATGCAATCAACCAAAGTCACTTCTTCCCTCTGTTTCAGCAATTTCTGCAGCTTTTCTTTCTCCCTCAGCAGGATGGTTTTTTACTACTTTTTTACCCTGCTCTACATCAGTCTTCTTAAGAAAAGGAAGATGCTTTGGGTTAAAAGCTCCTTACTGATAATGACAAAACAAAGTACCCAATCTGCATAGAGAAATCAAAAAACCCAGCCTTTGCACATAGGCAAACCAGGATGTTCAAGAGGAATGGGAGAGGAGATGTTTCTTTACCTGAACTCTGCAATAAGTATATAGAAATTTACCTCCTTCCCTAGGCAGCCTTCTTCCATTACAGGGAGAAGCCCCTGTCCCTCAGAAATCTGAAGAGTGAGAAGAGCCAACAGTATCCACCAGAGGAGTAGACAGACTTGCCCTGTCAGTGTGGTGTGTACCACTGAACATGAGAGTTTAGCCCATTCCCTCCAGCTGTTCCCACTTCTCTACAAGCAGAGTGGAAAATGAAAACATCCTTCCCAAGATGTCAATCCAGTCATCCAGATGTCAAATCATAACTGCATTTGTGCACTTGGGAGCCCTTGGGATTTTTCACAGCCATCACAGCTGATGATTCCCCAAAGTGGCTGCTGCATTGTCAGGTTCCTTGCAGTTTGCTTCCTCTGTGGCATCAAGCCCTTTCCAGCCATCACCTTCTCCCTGTCTGTGATTACCCCTGCCTGTCAGCACTGCAGTAGATATGTGTATATTCCCGTGTCTCTCGTTTCTCACTTTACAGAACTCTCTTGCCTAAAAAATGCAGACTTTCCAAACAGAACAGACACTAATATAGAGAACAAACAGGAATTTTTGACAGGATCATGGGTTTCATTCACTATCCATGCCTTTATCTACACATAACAACTTTTGTCTGCTTCCTGCAGGAGGTTATTGCACTTCTGCAACTGTGTCATTGTAAAGCTGTTGTCAGAGGTGCCTGTAATCTTATAGATTAGGAAAAAAGTCAGATCTCATGAGAGTGGACAAGATATCTCCAAAAACACAGCAGTCCAATGCCGTACAGCAAGCAGCACAGCAGGACTGCATGAAGGAGAGCTCCATGCTCCAACTCCTGGGTGTAGGAAAGCAAACCCTGCTTCTGGACAGACTGGTTTTTGTAGGGGAACACAGCCAGGCTCCTGACCCCATTTTGTCATCAAAGATGCAGGTCTGAGGTTTGGGATTAGGACCCAGGTCTGTTGTCCCTCACTGACATTAATGGTTCTGCTCCCTTCCTTACTCTACCATGTTTTCACTTTGCCTGTGGCAAATGCATCTCAGTCCTGCTCCCCTGCACATCCGTTCTAAAGGCTGTTTCAGAAACTGTTTGCCTGATATAATGTTTCCCCTTTGTTTTCAGTCGTCCTTTGCCTCCCTTCTCAGATGCATCAAGTGCCTCTTTTCCAAGACACTGGATGCCTCTAACCCCTCAGTCAGCAACAAAATGGGAATGCTGACCTGCTCCACTTTCCTCAGTCACTTTTGAGAGACCCACACAGTTTTCTTCAGCTTTGGCTTTCTTCTTGAGGGAGGTCCCATGAACACCAGTGAAGTTATGTCATTGCTTTTTGTCTTACTCTACCATAAGTCTCACTTTTGCCCAGAAAGCTGCAGATAATATGCAACAGTCAAGTTGCTGATATGTTAAGCTTATAGTCCACAAAATTTAAAATCCTCCCCCATTTCATATTTCCCTAGCATGTCAGTGCAAAAATATTCATTGCCATCAGTGGATAAAATACGTCATCTCTTTACAGACCTTTCCCTAAGTATGCTGAGCAAGAGAATCCTGGATATTTACTACTGTTCATAACTTGCCTGCATTCCCTGTGCACTGACGCTCTCATCTGCCTACGTGACCATGATTTCTCAGCAGATAAGTTACCCAGTAAGTGTTCAGTGGCTACGGCCATCATCTAGGTCTCTCTGTGCAGCTCCCAGCACAACAGGGCGCTGGTTATTGGCAGGCTTTTTCAGTGAATACAGTAACACAGATAATCAAAATAACCATAAGCTTGTTCTGCACAGTTCATAAATCAAACTAACCAGTGCTGGTCTTTTGTATGACACAGAATGATAGTTGTACTGCAGCCCAAGTGCCATTCATTACAGTGTCTCCCTAATTACTCCTCCATTTTCACACATTTCCTAATGGCTGGTTAAAATGGCTTTGCACTGATGAACAGCTGCCACATCTCATCCCAAGAAGGTACAGTTACATCTCTACAGAGGGCAAAGCAACCTCTGTGAACAGAGTTCGTTCACAGGGGACCCTCTAGGCTCAGGGAAAATAAGAGATGTGCAATCACTGATTTGCCTTTGCCTGACCACAAGAAGTTCCTAGGTATCTGGGAATTGAATTCATGTAAGTAATTTATATGTATTTAACGGCACTTGAAAAAAACGGCAGAAACTCAAGAAGTGAGTGTCTATTTTCTTCCATTCATACCTCAAAAGCTTCTCTCCCCATCCCCTATCTCTCCTTCCCCCTATCCCAGCACAAAACACACCCTTTGAGACACTAGCTACTCACTCCATGCATGTGACAGACTCTGATTAAACTCACAGATAATAACCTTGCAAGGCAGAGTCAAACTTGCAGCAGTACAGGCTGTTCTCATCATTGGCTCCCAAAAATAGTTCATTGCCAATAAGAGTCAATCAGTTCAGGCTTTGCCAGCCTGCACTTCTACTGTCTTCCCCCATCCCAGGGGCTGCTGACACAACTTGTCCCCTCCAGAGTGGTTGCAAGGCTCTAAATACCACCAGGAGTTGTGTATTGGTTGCTGAAAATACCTCAGGTTTGTAAGATTACTGTACACCAGGCTTCCAGGGGTCCTCCCTGTCTTTGCTCCCTTATGTAAGGGAGATACGAGAGGCTCGGCCTGCAATAGCTATGAGACAGCATTTATGGACTTCAGACTACATCTTCTACAACCTCCTAACACCTAGTGGCAATGATCATCCTGGGACAGCTATTTCAGCTTTGTCTCAACAACACCTGCTGCAAGGACTCAGCACAACCGTCTCCAAAGAGCAAGAAGAGGAAGCGTGAAGTTACAGACAAGCAGATCTGAAGGCATTCGGGAGGATACAACACAGAGCAGAAAAGAAAGTCCCAGGACAGAAACGAACAGAAAAGGCGTCCTCAATATGCAAGGATGGAGTGCAGCACTGACAACAAGCCAAACCAAGCCTGTGAATGGGTCATTTTGGGGAGAGAAAGCAGTCCATTATGTCTTAGACCTGTTCATTTTGATATCTACATTGCAAAAATTTTCTCCTGACGTCAAGTAGTGAACCTACTCTGAAGTCAATGGAATTGCAGCACTTATGCCAGAGGTGAATTTGGCTCCCAAAGGACTTTTCTATGCAATGATTTAGATAATGAGCCTTCAAAGCTTATCTTGCGGCTATAGTGTGAGTGGAGGAGAAAAGGGGCCAAAAAAGGCTGCACCGGAATAGCCATCTGTCATACTCAAGTCTAGAGCTCAGCTAACTTAGCTGAGCCTAGCGCTCAGCTATGGCATAAAATAAGGGCAAGAAATACTGGATGTTAATGAGCACCCCTGGAGGAAATCCTACCCCCATCTAACAGTACAAAACAGTACAGATGTGTTAATACAGGCATCTTTATGAAAACTGCATCCCAGAATATTTTGTGAAGTTAAATACAAGGCAGAAAATGGCACACAGCATAAAGAATAGCAGGCGCACAGAGCAATCAAGAGGCAGTGCAAATGGCCATATAATTTTGCCTTTTAAAAGCAACTTCATAAAAGCTCATTCATCGATAAAAATGCTGTGTTTCTGTTTTCTGCCTTCCTAGGAGCTTGCTTTCCTGCCCCCTTTATCTTCAGCTACAGACTTTAGATATTCTCAAAAGACTAAGAACACCTGTCCTTCCATGCCCAAATATTGCCTCTGCATTTCAAGGTTGTTTTATATAGCTCCTAAGTATTACCAGACAGGGCTAGTCAAAGAGCTCACAGGGCCTCAGTCTCATAACATATATTAAAAGTAATGCAAATGATAACTGTATATGAATATTACACCACCACCACCCCCAAAAAAAGAAAAGGATGTCAAGGCAGTATGAGGTGAATACATTTGAAATTTAAAAAATAGAAATTAATGGGATGCAGTTTCAGGTATGGAAGACTAAATTTGTTTCCCAGTTCCTTTTAGGAGACAGGATTTGGCACTCTGGCATCCAATGAAATCTAGACATAATTTTAAACACCATGACATTCAGCCTTCAAACTCTCTTCAGCTTTGATGTCTGCAAGAGCTAGTCAGACAGCAAGTTACAAACACCATTCATTATGCCATAATACAGGTATTTCACCTCCTCATTGCACCCAAGATCCCCCACTCTCTCCATATGCATGTTTCATTTAGCTACTTGTAGTGTGCAACATCTCCTTTCAACACTTTGAGAGACTGACCTCTGGGAGGTGTCTTTGCAGTGCCTAATACAAGACACCATAATAATGACATTAAAAATGAGAGAGTTGATATATGAAAGCCCTGGGGAATTACAGTAACCCCAAAGACACATACAAGAAGTCCAGAAGAGAGGAAGTTGAGGCAGTTAAATCACTGTGGATATATACTGGTGATAGACAGGAAGATAGACAGACAGACATATACACAGAAGATAGAGATGAAAGAATAAAACAAAGATAAGGCCAAGTAAGGCAATAAAGAGCAAAGCCTGGCTTAAAGAAAAAAAACAGAAGAGACAATATGTAGCCTTTATTCTTCTACCAGGATTACAGATGCTGTGGAGAAGATCACCTGCCAGCCTTCCAACCTCACCTTGAAGACATCAGCTGGCACACAGCACAGACAGTGAGTGACTGCAGCTCTTGGGCCCAAGCAGACCCTTGACCCAGATGCACCCACTTGTTTCAAGTGGGAGAGATTCCTCATGAGTCCTGCTCCCTTGCCCCCCTTCTTTCGTGAGACAGCCTCCAGTGCCACTGTGTTGACCACAGTCCAAAGGAACTGTTCAAAGACACAGGAACCACCTGAACCTCTAACCATACAAACCACATCACAGAAATGCTTCCTCCATTGGGGACCAGGTAAGAGTGCTGACACAGTCACTGACGCTGTCACTTAGTGCTGTTAAAGGGATTGCGGCAAATGGGGAAGCTCTGGCATTCAGAGTCCATTGCCTGTTGTCCCGTGTCTCCCCCTTTCTCCTCAATTCTCCAAATTACAACTAAACAATGCTAATTCATTAAATTGGGTTCATAAGACTTTTTTTCTACATCTCTGATTACTCTTGCTGCTTCCCCCAGTGTCATTCTAGTTTCACCAGACCTTTTGTGACGTGCTATCCACAGAACTGCAGAGAGATTTTAAGCCTTGCCATCACCCAGCAGAGCACAGAGATTACATCATATGCCTTGCAGGCTAAACTCCTGTTTATATGTCCAAGTACAGCATTTGCCTCTTTCTCAACAATACACAACCATGCTCAGCTTGTGATCCTCTTTTATCCTTTCCCCCAATCCTTTTCTACAGAACTGTGATCTGGTTGATCTTTCTCTGTGCTGTATTTATGTAGTCTATTATTCCTGCCAAGGTACAATAGTTTGCACTTGTCTCTATTGAATTACATCACACTTTTTCAGTGTACCTCCAGTTCGTCAAGAGCACTATGAATTTTAACTCTGTTCTCCAACAAATTCATAGTCCCCCCAGCTTTCTGTCATCTTCAAATTTAATGTGCAAATTCTACATCCACCATCAAGGCTATTAAAGAAAACATTGAACTGAACTGAGCACAGGACAGACCCTCATAGAACACCAGTCCATTCTCCTTTCTCTTTTGACATTCTTATTCATTTTGCATGCATTTGTTATTCACAAATAACAACTCTCCTCAAGACCTTGTTCCTCTAGATTGCTAGCAAAATATGTTAAAAGAGATGAAAAGATTACTGGAGTCCAAGTAGATGACACCTTAAGTTCCACCTCTGTCTACAAATGCCCATTACCCTGTTACAGGAAGATACTAGATTGGTCTGACATAACTTGTTCTTAACAAATCCTGGTGGACTTCTACAAGTCTCCATATCATTATTCAGGTGCTGACAGAGTTCAATTGATAATTTATGTCATATGCTTTCTGAGAACCAGGGTTAAGCAGCAGTGATTCCATAAATCTACAATTCCCGAGCTCCTTTTCCTTCTGCTCTCTCTGATCTTTTTTAAAGACAGGCATTGATGTTTCTCCAGTATCTAGCAAATACCAGCTGGGGTCAGCTTTACACATACAGATTCAATGTAGTGCCTTCAGCAAATGCCCTTTCTGTAAATTTGCTTTGAAAATGGAGCAGGTTGGGTATGTAAAGTGTTGCTGCAACAGGAGAAAGGAGGTTGTTACCTTGTTTCGGGAAACACGCACCCATGCCCTCGTGCAAGTCTCCCTTGTCAGGCTGACAGCAGAGTAGAGACTGGTATTGACATGCACCAGACCTCCCATCCTACAGCCCTGGCTCACAGCTCGTCCTGTCATCCCAGCCCCTGACAGCAATAAGCAGTTTAGTCAGTGTCTCTGTGACCCCACACCTGCAGCACCTCAACTATTTCAGTCCTTCCTCCCACTCCACACTCAGTTTTGTCAATATGCCTCTGTCCTGCTCAGCAGCATCCCCAGCTACTCTGTCCTGTTTAGCCTATCCAACCTGTGTGCTCAGCAGGGACTGATGTTAAGCTGATGGCTTGCACTTTCCCTGATATGACAGTTCTCATCCACTGTCCTGGTTTCAGCTGGGATAGACTTAATTTTCTTGCTATTAGCTGATACAGTGCTGTGGTTTTGATTTAGTGTGAGAATACTATTGATAACACACTGATGTTTTAGTTGTTTTTAAGTAGGGCTTACATGAAGTCAAGGACTTTTCAGTTTCCAGTCTGCCAGTGAGCAGGTGCACAAGAACATTGGGGAGAGCATGGCCAGGACAGCTGATCTGAACAAGTCAAAGGGACATTTCATGCCATAGAACATCATGCCTGGTATATAAACTGGGGGGAGTTGTTTGGCAGTCACCACTTGCTGCTCAGATATGGGTTGGGCACTGGTGAGCAGGCACTGAGAAACTGTATTGTATGTCATTTGTTTCTCTTGGGTTTTATTCCTCTCTTTCTTTATCTTCTTTCTCATTACTATTATTATTATCTTTTATTTTATTTCAATTTTTAAACTTTTTTTCTCTCAATAGACAAGTCATCTTTTTCTGATTCTCCTCCCCATCCCACTGGCAGAGGTTGGCAAGGGACTGCTTGGTGCACACTTGTTTGCTGGCATTAAACCACAACACCCACTCTTTCCTCCTCCTCCTTCTCCATCTCTTCTGAGACATTTCAACCCTGACTTGCTGCTTTCTCCTGCACCCACAGCTGTGTCAGTGCATCTTTCACCTCAATAAAAGCAGTTAATCCCGGGCAGGCAACAAGTTGTGAAATGTCTCAGTGTTAAAACCCAGGCTGTGGAAACCCAGGAGATGATCTGAGGTCTGCTACACTTGTTTCAGTTACAGCAGAGGACAGGCTGGACAGGAGTGATCAGGGAATAACCCACTGGAGGAAGAAGGCAACTGAACTGTGCTCTGGTGTGCCAAGTGGAAGTCAACAGCAGGCACAAGTTCTATGAGGGAAGAAGTGAAGAAGCTGAGACAACTGGAGAAAGGAAGTTTCTCCATAACTGCTGAGAGATCAATTAACCGGTGTCCTGGGAAACAGTGCTGTTCCAGCAATGAGCTCTGATGGGCAAAATAGCTTTTTCATGTACTAAATACCATGTGCACTCTTCAGTGCAGACAAGGACTCAAGAGCTCATCAATTATTGAACTTGCTTGAAAAGGCATTTAGGAGAACTGAACAAGAGGCCAGTCTGCAGTTCTACCTCAGTCCCAACTGGGCTGCTCTTAGCAACCCAGCCAGTGAGAAGGAAAGAGAAAGGTGGAGGTGGGGGGGAGAGAAGGAAGTAAGGAGAGAGAGAGAGAAAAGGAAAGAGCCTTCCCCTTGACAAAGGAAATCATGCATGGTGCAGGAAAGGCCTCCTTGATGCCTCATAGTATCACTCATGTAGTATCACCCTTTTCCTTCTAGAGCAATTCCTGTTTTCCTCAGGGTGCTGCCCATACCCTCCGAGGCCAGCTCCAGGACTGCAGAGAAGACCTTGGACTGGAGTCAGGTCAAGCCAAGGACACATCATTGCCCCAGCAGCACTGTTACCACATCCTGACCACTGTACTGCCCCAGACCTCAATGGACTTCACAGCTTTACGAAGAGCAGCCATAGACTATGGCACAGCTCAGTGGACTATGAAACACGCGACGCTCCTTTGTGTCAATGGCCATTTAGGGAAAGGCACGGACAGCCCTTACCCCAAATGAGCTGCCAACATTTAAACTCCCACCCCATCTATCAAAACACATTTTCACACAGAGATGTGATAGAAGACTGTCTCCTAACAGCACAAGCCCATGCATCCACTGCAATACACCATGAATGTTGGCTATAGCCAGCATTTAATCTTCACCATTGTTTTGGATATGAAGCACAACTCTCCAGAAAATTGCATGTCTAGGTGCATATCTCTCAGGAGATCCACAGCTGATGTGCTTTCAAAAAGAGAAAATGAGACGAAATCTCAAGGAACATCTGTGATCTCAAGTAACATTGTCTCACAATCACTCAGAACGTTTCTATTTGTGAACTAGATTTCCTTGGATGTGAAACGTCACTCAAGCCATTTAACAAGCATGAAGCTAAAATTTGACCAACCACAGAATTATACTAGCACTAAAAAGTGTGTCTTTATTAAAAAGAGGTATTTTTTTCTTCACAGTAATATCATTTGAAAAATACTTAGTAACGTCAAATTCTAAAGGCTTTTTGTTCAAGATTTTGGTTACAATTTTGAAATTTTGAAGAAGTTGGGTTAAGCATGCACAGAATAAGAATATTTTGGATCACCATGATCCCCAAATGGCAGAGCTTTCTAAACTAGGAGACTACAGAGGACTAGATACAATTATAAAAGACCACACCAGAATCAAATTGCTCACAATCCAGAAAAGAAACGAAGTCTTATGTTTCGAATCTGGAGTCTTTAAAAAGTGGTTACAAGTTTGTTCAAATTTATTTTTACTAGTATCTTTCATTTAGGATCACACATACATGCTTTGGGACCTAGGAAATACTTCTCCACAAACTAGAGCATGAGGTTATGGAACTTGCTGTCATAGCACAACAATAGGGAACATGGCTTGATGCTGAAGAAAGAACTGAGCATTCCTAGGTTTAGAAACTATTCCCAAAGTTGCAATGGCAATGATTAGAAAGAAGCAAAGACAAAGAAACTTGCATTTATAGGAGTGGTAAAAACTCTTGTGGTCAATCAAGACTGAAAGAAGTAATGGTGGCTTTAGGCCCTGCACACACACATAACAAGGCAGTGCTCCACACACACTGCAAGGACCAATATCTCTTAACTCACGCACAGAAATACACACAGGACCAGTACACTTCCATATCTACCCTGTTAAGCCCAACTATCCACATACACAACTTTCTGCAGACATCAAACATCACTCACCTATGCCCATCAAAGAGTAACATGCAAAGTTTTGTCTGCCCTACAGCACCTCACAGAAGTATCATCTCCTGGAAACACTGGGAAAATGGTCAAGATTCCCACCTAGTACCAACCACTCCCTGTTCACAGACATGTTGAGGTTTATTTCCAGGCTTATGTTTGGTGTATTGGGTGCAGAAGCAGACAAAAGCCAGAAGCTAGCCTGGATGATAAGTGTCAAGCAGAACACAACATTGCTGCATCATACTTTCACACCTGGCATTTTGGTTGCCTGAGATCTTTGGCCATTGAACAGAAGTCCCAGACTGCAGCCAAAAGAAGATAATAAAGAGGATAGAAAAAAACATCACCCCAAAACTAAAAACTTAGGCTATTTTCCCTGAAGACATAACACTGATGGGGAGTCTAGCTCATTTAATTAAGCCATTCCACAAGTAAATTTACCTCTGCTGACTGTCCTGGCCTACCGGAAACTCTGAAAGAACACAGCTTTGAACATAGAATTATGCCAGAAAAATGCTTGTCTGTAGAACAGTTTTATTTCTTTTCCTGGGCCCCAGGGGACCACACACTTAAAATATCCAAGGGACAAAGCCTTATACATTAAGTCCAAATCACTGGACACATAAATAAGTCCACTGGCATTTTTAACAGTTCTCAGCATCTGTGGAGGAGCCTGGAAGGACAGCCTGAAGATGCAATTCACTTTGCTCTCCAGAAAGCATAAGCAGAAGCAGTCCTGCCTTGCTACTGAGAAAATGGGACATTATGTCTTGAGCCACTCTGAAGTCTCCCACATCATTTATTGCCCACATTGAAACACAACCTGCTGTGGAGATGTTACGCTTCTAGCCATGGAGAGAAAAGCCTGTAGCATAGAGCAGAGGTTTCATAGCAGCTGCTGAAAGAAACCCCACTATTTCTGATTACCAGTGAAAGTCCCTTGATCTGTCTTCACCATGAAGTTAAGTGGCAGAGGCGTTGGACTGAAGGAGATGTTTAGGATTTAACACCTTTCAGAAAGTACTCCTCTCTACCCCCTTCTCTTGCCACAGCTTAATTTCAGCTGCCATTTCTCAAAATACACCTTCCTCAGCAGCCAGGAAAATTGGCTCCTGTGTTCAGGGGAGGGAGGGAAAATTGTCACATTGGACAGCTCCACCTCTCCTCCCTTGGCTTCTCTTACGGAGTTTGTGCACAGATTTAAGAATGAATTAGTCTATACCACATGCCATCCATCACAGGCTGCAGGGGTACTACAAGAAGGACCTAGAACAATCAAGCATCACCCTTGCAGAGGCAACTGCACCTTACAATGTTGCGTTAAAAACTGCTGCTGTAAAACAGGTAATAAGAAAAGAACACTTGCCCACGGCCACAGGTCAGAAGATCACTGGTACTCAGCATGGCTTCAAGATAGAGAACTACAAGCTGTCAAAATTTTCCTTTTCTCAAGTAAACTGATTTGTTGGGAATGGCGGTACAGAGGAAATTCTCATTCTGTGACAATAAATATTGAACCAATTTATACCAGAAATATGCCCCTTTGTAAACTATATTGTCAAAAGACTGAGGATGGAAATCAAAGCAAATAAAATTGTGTCTTCTTTAGGTGGATTTAGAAAAGAGATCATCACAGACAGTTTTAGTGAACTGCAGCAAAACCCTTTAGGAGTTTCCTCTGAATGTGGCAAACTGCAAGAGGTAACAGACATCATTGTGAGCTTCGGTCTGAACTCTTCTTTCATAGCCATGGCCACACAACTGCAAGTAGTCCAAATGACCATAACATAAACAGGAAGAAAAGTATTGCCTCCACAGCATGAGTCTCCCCTTTCAACAAGTGCTGATGAAAGCAGTCTCTAGGTCAGTCCATCCGCAAGCCAGAAGGTTTCTCTTTCTTCAGATGCACCAACAGAAAGAGGAAGCTTCACCTCATGCACTGTTGCAGTGCAAGGGCTTGAGGAGCTCGCCAGGCTGCTGGGCTGCTCCTCCCTTATTCACCAAGTCCCACTTCCTGGGACTTCTTCTGGCAGGCTGACAACAACCCATCAGTCATCTTGCTAAGGAAATTAGCTAAGGAATCGTCCTAACCCAGGCAAAGGCCACTTTGATTGATTCCTCTTCTTTTGAATTCTTGATTAATAATGGAGTGAACTTCCACTCTGATATGTCACTTCGTATATTCCACATTTCACAGTTCCCTACTATCCTGCATCTCCTCCAGTCCAAGTGTGTTGCCCTTGTCCCCTGCCCTCCCTCCCATTCCTTAGCAGTCCTGAGACTCACTGTGTGCAAGAGAGAGGCCCTATGAGAAAACTTTCTCCAGAAGAGAAGCCAGAAAAAGAAGGACAAGTAGTTTATTAGGCAACAAGGATGCTCCAGGCACCACAGATGTAAGATTTGCCAAACCTCATAAGATCATTAGGTTTATTTATTTCCCATTCTCTATTGTGTATTATTTCAATCTCTCCAAGTGCAATAGCAATAAAATTGAAAAACATCCATGGAAACACTTCCAATTAACACAAGGTCAGAAAAATGACATTAGAGACCTCCATAGCCCATAAAGAAGAACAACTGAGAAACAGCCTCAGCAAGCAGGCAGGCAGTGCAACTTGTCTTAAAGGTCAGCAACCTTTTGCCTGGGTTTTACCAAGAGCACGGAAGAAAGTATCAGTGTCTAGCACCCTGTGTGAAGATCACACTACCTGTAAGCTACATGCACAAACTTGATTTCAATCCAGGCTGAAAGACAAACCTATAAAATACTGAGGATGCAAAGCCACAGAGGGCTCTGAAGAACAGATTCAGTACCTTCAGTTGCACCAGAAACACAGAACAAGGTAGATCCACTCCTGAAAAGATAGGTACTGTAGGGTCCGTGTATGAGCACTATTCAATGAAATATCTCTAACCTAACTATGACTTTGGCACAGGCTCCTATACGCCCAGTAGCAAGAGAGATAACGACTGCAGTAAGAAGGGAACAAAACACAACAAGTAAAATCAAAACAAAGACATTTTTAAACAGCTGTGGTGCTATTTCTTGTCTGCATGTCCAACACAAAATAGATGGGACACCCTGGTACTGGGAGATCAGCCATCCAGTCTCATTTCATGGGCAAATTGGAACACAGTCTAGTGCTTTTCTGAGCCCTTGTGGCCTCTTCCAGTCAAGTCTGAGCCTTGAAAACTACCAAAAAAAGATGCCACTCACACTCACATGGAGGTCTTATCTCTCAGACCAACTACCCTTGTATAGATAAGCAATTACCTCTAACTACCCTGAAGCTGAAGTGAACAGAATGGACGTGTTAATGAAAAGCATGCATCTGACTCAGCAACTGGATCATGGTAATTACAACCTTCTCAGCTTCCCTGTTCCCAAACCTAAGCTGAAATAGGTGAAGAAAATCAGAGGTTTCTCAGATCTACTTCTATACAGGCAACTCAGAAACTACCTTCACCTGCAAGGAAACCCTCTGACAGGCAGGCAAATAAAGGGGAAGGTCAACTACTTTGGAAGATAGGTGTTTGCAGTATCTCTTAGATCTCCTCACAAAAGGCTCGTAACCTGTCTCCTTCTCTTTCTATAGAGACCATGGTGGTGTCAGAAAATCCTTGAAATCAGTTCCAGTTTACAGTGCTGTCAGTGCTATGCTCCAGGTAGATAGTTGACTGGCCGTGTGGCAGTCAGTATTCAGTTCACTGCTCTGCAAAGTGCTGCAGAAATAGATGACCAATAACTGCAAAATTTCAAGCAGAAATAACCTTGGCTTAGTCTCTTCCCCAAGACACAAGTTTGTAATCAAGGATGCAGTCAATTTTCTTTCAACATGGATCTCATGAGAGTCGTTTATTTTAACCCTTCCCACCTCTTCCCCCTTTTCTTGGCTATCTTCCTTTTCTGACTTTGCTGAGCTTTCTACCACAAGCCTGTCCAGCACTGTCTGGAGGGACAATGTTGGGAGACCATGGAAAGACTTCCCAAGCATGTGCATCTCACATGAAGAACCAGGCAAGAACTGCTGTCCCAACCCACCACAGGACAGAGATTGTGCTTGTTCCCCAGAAAGGGCTGGGTCAGGAACCGCAGTACCATTTTTACAGCATCAACATAACTCAGAATAGTCTGGTTTGCAGCAATGGAAGTGGGAGAGGGCAGAAAGCAGCAAGGAAAAGACACAAGCTTTGCATGTCACTATAGAGGATGGTATCTGGGTGGTCTGTGAGAGAGGCCTTTCAAGGACAGAACACTTCTTTTTTTGCTTTAATTTTTAGGAACCCTCTTGCAAAGTTGTGATGCTGTCTAAATATTTAGCATTCATTCTTATATCTCCTTCCAATAATTTCTGTATACTTCTTGCCACACAGCTGTGCCCATGTTCACCATACTCTTCATAAGCCCTCAATAGGGATTGCAGCTTCAGATTTGTCCAGGATCACAGAATCACAGAATGGCTTGAGTTGGAAGAGACCCTGAAGATCATCCAGTCCCAACCCACCTGCCACGTGCAGGGACACCTTTCACTAAACGAGGTTTCTCAAAGCCCCATCCAACTGTCCTTGAACACTTTCAGGATCTCAACCTTGAACTGATTTCCATCCTAGCTTTTTCCTCAGAAACCAAGGTTTGGTTATTCCATCAGCATCTGCACAGCTTTGCATTTATCATTGCAGAACTTTCTGGAGCAGAGAGAGATGATAATTTCCTCTGAAGGAGGTACAGTGGCTAAGAGTATGTTCTTTTTTTAATACCAGAATCATCTGGTTCATGTTTCTGGCTTCCTGAAGCACACAAAAATATCCATTTGAATAGAAATGAGACGAGGCCCCTGACATAGCTTCTGTTGCTGAAAATTTCAGAATAGTAGTCAAAAATTTGAAATAAAAAAAAAAGCAAACAAAAAAAATACGTGCCTGTTTGTAGCCATAAAAGACTCTAGAGTGTCACTTTTCAATCTTTCCGAATTCTCAAAAAAGCCAGGGTGTCTCAATGAAAATAAGCACTTCAAAAAAAAAATATATAATTGAAATACTAACTTTCCACCAGAAAAACTTTCAGAAGCAACAGAAGTGGGAGAGGGCAGAAGGCAGCAAGGAAAAGACACAAGCTTTGCATGTCACTATAGAGGATGGTATCTGGGTGGTCTGTGAGAGAGGCCTTTCAAGAACAGAACACTTCTTTTTTTGTTTTAATTTTTAGGAACCCTCTTGCAAAGTTGTGATGCTGTCTAAATATTTAACTATTAATTATTAAATATTAACTGCAAGTTAATTCAATAGGAGTTGCTTTAGGCCAGAGTAACTCAAATACATGTTTGCATATGTAGGCCTCTTTCCCAGGGCCTACACTTACGTATTGCAACAAATCAGCATCAACAGCTCTTCAGGTTACATATCCCTGAGACAAAGCCACCGTGAGCAGGATGGACAAACCAGTGCTTCTTCCAGGATAATAGTCACACTTCTATAATATGAAGAGCTTCATTATATCCCCTTAGATATAATTTCTCTACATGAGAGAGAAATTGCATTTCTCTACATGAAATTATACTTACGAGCTTGCCTTCACGGGACAATTTACCAGTAGAAGCCATACTAACTGAGAAGTCCGCAGCTTGAAGTCTCTGCTTGACCTTCTATCATCCCTTTAGAAATCCTTCACTGCCTTTCACTTCAACTCTGCACATCTGTACTCATCTCAGGGACAGTAACTGAGGTGGAACAGAGCACCCAGCACAAGGGCAGAAAGGTAGCACACAACATCCCAAGTGCTTGAGACATGGGCTTCATCTTCACCTTGCATCCTTTTTTATCTACTTTGACCCTGGATGCATAGCAAGCCAAGGCAAACAGCAACCCCCCATAACATCCTTCTCCTGTGCTGGCTCTACAGAAAGGTTCAATAATCCCCAAGGCCCCCCTCTGCTGGGTGCCTCCATTTTGATTCCAGAACCGACATCTAATATCCCCAAACTCTATTTTTGCCCACTGCTCCCCACTTCTGCTCTCCATGGTTCTCACTATGCCCCTTCACATGTGCCACTTAGTCTCTGAGGGCTTCTCCTAAACCATCTTCTGACCTTCCCACAGGTCCACCCATTTGGCCCTTGAGCCTCTTCTTTAGTCGTCCCTGTGGTGCCCTCTCCACTGCAGCAGCCCTCAGGGAATGTGAACACTTCTTGGGGGATAGGTCATCACTGCAGCTGGCCCTGTGCTGCCAGGAGAAGTCCTTACTGTGGACACACACAGCTTATCCAGGACCTCTGGAATGTAGTGCCAACAGAGTGACAGCACCTGTGAAGCAGAGAGGAGACATTGCCAGGACCCACACTTGTCCTACTTGGGCCTGTTTGAGGTTGATCTTTTCAGGCTCCCTCTGTACCAGAGGAAGCAAAGGTGCCTTTGAGCAGGGTTCTGACTTTTAGGCACTTGGAATTGCCTCCTGGAAGAGTCAGTCTCGTGACTGGTCACCTCATAAATGAGGTCCAACTTTGTAAATTTTGCCTCCCTTTTTCCTGGGATCCCAAGCTCTGATCCTTCTCAGAAACAGTGGCATCAAGCAGCACCCCAGCTACCAGTGAGGCTTTGTGCTAAGCTCCCCCTGTCCTGTGAGACTGCTTGGAGGTCCTGTTTTTCTCAGCTGCCCTCATCATCCACATCCTCTACCTACTCCTGCAGGCACTGCACAAAAAAGGCAAAGGTCCCCTTTCTGGAACAGGACTTGAAAATACCTAATCTTTTGCTCACATTTCCTTCATCTCAGATCCCAGCTGAAATCACGGGGAACTTTTTTCCTCCCTTACCTACCCCTTTCACTGCCCTCTGTCAGAATTATTCAGCTCTCTGAAGCATTACCAGATACACTATGTAGGAAAGATATGGCAGAAGAAATTAAATAGTATTGTTAGGTATCTATAATTACCCCAAGTCATTTTTTTCCACAGTGCAGCAATTTGAAATCTCTCACAGCACTCTCTTTGGAAAGCAGATGTTGACCATGTCAGCTGTGTGCTAAGAATGCATTTTCATGAGTTGCGTTTCTTGGAATTTGCAAAGTGGTGGTGGTGGCAGAGGGGGATGATCCTGGAAAATTCCACCCATGCAGGCACAAAGCAGGCAGTGCAGAGACCTGCCAGCCTCCTCAGGGCACCAGGGGCTTCTCAGCCACCTCTCTCTGTCATGGCACCAACTGGGCCTGCTCCCATCAAGCAAAGGAAATTTCTTCTACATTCCTGCCCATAGGAAGGCAGGCAGGGCTGCTGGGGGAAGAGCAAATCTGGGAGAGGGAGGGTTTCTCCTGGGGGTAGGGAGGGTTGTGCTGCTCTCCCTCCAGAGCAACACACTGACAGACATGGAACAATGAAACATTTAGTGGATGTCTCTGCTGTCAGTCCCTCTCCATCTCCCTCCCATGTGGTCTGTTCTGTCTCACAGTCAACAGCTACAGCAACCAGGCTCCCAGCACATCCATCAGACTACTGTTCTGAATCTTCTAAAAGAACCCACTCTTTCCCCAATATTACATTTAAATGCACTTTTGGTCTACCCCCTGCCTCCCCATTACTCTTTAATTACATTCACTTGGATTGTATTAAAGAAGTCCTTCCTTTTCTTACTGATTATTCCCTTCAAACACTTGCAGAAAATTATCATACTCCCTATCTAGCAAAAATATATATTTGGGAAAAATCTACCCTCTGGAACCAGACAAGGGTCCAGTGAAATACAGGTGAGCCAGAGAAAGCAGGTTTTAACTAAAGTTCAAGTAACACTGCACAACAAACCCTGGGAATTCTTCAGAGTGTTTATTTGAGACAGGGGACTTCTTAATGGAGAAAGTTCCTAGTGCCAATTCCACTAGACTGTACTCTTTTAATCTTTATTTGTAAGACAGTGTCTCCACTAGTCCCAGGCTGGAGCAAGGTGTCTGAGCAATGAACGGGAAAATATATACACACTCAGGACTTATTCTGGACCCAAACAGGAGACAGAGCATGGATAGAACAAATGTTCAAACAGAGACACAGAGAGTTCTCTACGGGCCTGTTTCTCAGACTTTCCAAAAGCCGAGACCTCAAACAGAAGTCACCTGTAAGAAAAGGAACAGGGCATGAAGCTGGTGGAAACTACAAATGCAGGCTGATCTATAGACACAGGACAAGCTCAAGGAAAGCAGCTGTCCACAGGTAGCCCCTGTCAAAGGCGAAAAAAGCTACAGAAATGAGATGCTGCCATAAGCCCAGCAGTCTTTACAAAGCAAACATAATTTAATGCAGCAATACAAAGAACTCTGGCCTCGGTGAAAATGAGCACACATCTAAGAAGGAAAGCAAATAGCTCCCACTTCTAAAAAAGAACAAAAGTAAAGCACTAGCCTGAAAGAAGTGACCTGAGCAATCCTGAATTTTTAAAACACCCAGATGATGCTTAGAGCAAACAGTTAAACTCAGCGTGCCGGAGCTGATCTCCGGCAGCAGACTGCAGAATGGACTCTTTCTGCTTTTTCCACATCTCCCAGCTTGGATGGTGAGACTGTTGTATGACACTGTTTAGACTGGAAAACTTGCAGCACCTCTGCTATCCAGTGCTGCACCCAATATAAGTTGATTTACCAGCAAAGACTAATTCCTCTCAAAAACCACATGATTACATAAACCAGGATGGATCTACAGGGAGAACAAAAAGATGTGCAACACCTATTAGCATTGACACTGCACTGTGCAGTTTCTCCAGTCACATAAGTCCCCACACTGCAGGCTCCACCACTGACCAAAATGGTGTTCTGATGAAGTTGTGCAAAAAAAGATTTTTTCAAAGCAATCTATGAACAACACCAAAAAAAAAAAAAAAAAAAAAAGAAAAAAGAAAATTAAAGGTATTGCTTCAATCTAAACCCAGGTTTGTTTGCTTTTTAGAATTTTCCACTTATCAAACTCAGTCATTCAACATACACAAAAAAATCATGTTCTTTACCAGACACAAACAATAAAAATGATGGAAATTTGGATCGAAACACACATCTGCAGAGACACATCAATACTCACTAGCAACGAAGTACCAGTTAAAAAATCTAAAAAAAAAAATAAAATCGTAGTCCCAAAGGCTAGACCTTCCTCATGAGAGGTGACAGAGACTGCAGTTTAAGCCTCCATTCTGAGTCAGGCAGAAGTTATTTGAATATAGTTTTCCCACTGCCCAGTAGTCTGTCCTCACTGTTTGCCTAACGAGGCTCTGGGTTCTGGGGGAAGATGCTGCCATTTTCTCCTCCACATCACCTTTGTGAATGGTATCTAAAGGCTTTTGTAAGTCTACATGAAAACACCAAGATGTCAGTTTTCATTTACAGCAATAAAACTTTCAAAATAAATCCTCCATATCTGGCCAAAATTAATTAATGTTTTCATTGATCCTGAACTATGTTTTTTCACAGACTCATTTGTTCCTCCCACCATTTGTTCTTCCACACATATGGAAATTTGTTCCATATTTCTGAGGCTTGGGCATTGTCATCTGGAAAGGGAAAGACACAGGCCTTATCACTCCTCTTATTTAATGATCCATGTCATTTTCCCCACAAACAGACTTTGTGGACAAAGTTGGCCAGAACCTAATTAAAAATTCTTCGCCTCCTTCTGTTTGAGACTCCTGTTCCTTACCTTACATGGCTGTGCAGCGCTATTTTGCATCATTAAACAGCCTAACCCCATTCCACCACTTGAGCGGCTGAATGTTACTCACAGTGAAATGTTGCCTCTATGTTAATTTCACAAAGCGCTTAGGATCCTTCTCGAAGGAAGGAACAATGGAAATGTAAGTCATTATCATGTACGGGAACTGAGGAAATAAACCTAAGGGAAACAAGCACCAGAAACTGTCACACAAAATGCAGACCGATTTGAAAGCTCAAACGGGAACAAGACAACGGCTGTCAAGCAGCCTTTCAGGCTTGGCATGGTGGGAGACATTGCAGCATGCAGCTAGCCCGGCAGAAGGAAATTAAATAAGACTGTCAAACTGCTGACTCAGCAGAAGACAGCACAACTCCCAGCACATTTTAGAATTAAGCCCAGGTCAGTAAATGCCAGGTCCTTTCACAAGGAAGAAAGGCCAAAGGATGGTCACAGAAACTCAGACACCACTGCAAGGCAACGAAAGAATCAGTGCCAGGATCTGATGTTACCAAAGGCAGTCTGAAAAAATTATAGACTCGGGGAAAACAGTTCAGGCACAGGGAAAACAAATGATGCTGAACATATTGTATGCTCAAATCGATGAGACTGAGAACATGCCAGAGCTCACGAACAGCAAGAGTAACTCAAGCACAGAGTAGCTCCAGTGATAACCACACTTTTAACACTGAAATACCTTTGAAAAACAGCAGAGAAGTTAACACATAACAGTGCAGAGAAGACCACAAGGGAAAAGACTGTCCTGGTCTAGTAAAAAATACTGTCAAGATGCAGTTCAGCATCAAGCCAAGTCAACCACATACAACCAGGACTCAAACACAAAACAAGGAGCATGTGAGAACAAGCACGGGAACACCAGCCAGAACCAACACCAGAGGAGAAAAACAAACCGAGCCAGATACAACAAACAAGCTATTTCTTACTGAAAAAAAAGTCTGAGCCATTTCATATTAAGAAAACCTTATTTCAAATTCATTCCGAAGCAAATGTGGCCAGACTTTTACTGAAGGAAAAGCAAACTGCCAAAATCTTACCAAAAACAAATAGAGAAGAGAAGGAGAAGGAAGAGAAAGAAAAAGGCAAAAGAAAGAAAAACATAGGGTCCTATGAATATGCAGCGCTTCCCTTCTCTCAAGCCCCATGGAAGGAAAACAGAGCCTCCAGTTAATAACATTCAGATAATGTAAAAATAGAAAAAGCAAAGGATTCACAGGCCAAGCAAAGATGTCGTTGACATGAGACAGTCTCAAGCAAATGCAACTGAACAGATGAAAACACACCCTCAGGCACTGGGGGCACATTCACTCACTGTGAGTCTCCTTCAGCTGAAGCTCTGCTAGTGCTTTCTCCAGACTCAGTTTGGTTGGCTGCAAGCTTTCTGTGCCCTCATCTCTTCATGCATTTCAAATCTTAAAGCTGCCTAAATTCCCATGCTTCCTTCATCTGCCTTTTCACGGCACAGTCTGGCCACCAAAAGCAACAGGAAATAAACTTCCTCTTCCAATGGCACCTGTGTGGTTCCTCGCTGCTACAGACTCCCTGAAGTGATTTCCAGTATGTGACTGGGCACAAAGCAAGGGGAAGTGGAAGTGGCTATGCTGTGTATCTCTCCAGTACTGAAGGATACATAACCTCTTCATGTCACTCCTGAGCGGAGTACAGATGAAGCAAGTACTGTTGGACTCATAAACAGTCACAGAATTACAGAATCTTAGAATATTCTCAGTTGGAAAGGATCTGCAAGGATCACTGAAGTCCAACTTCTGGCCCTGGACAGGACCATCCCAAGAATCACATCACGTGCCTGAGTGTTGTCCAAACGCTTCTTGAGCTATGGCAGCCTTGATTCTATGACCACTGCCCTGGGGAGCCTGTTCCAGTGCCCAACCACCCTCTGGGTGAAGAAACTTTTCCTAATATTTAGCTTAAACCTCCCCTGGCTTCATGCCATATCCTTGTGTCCTGTCACTAGTCACAGAGAAAAGAGATCAGTGTCTGCCTCTCTGCTTCCCCTCGTGAGGAAGAGTTGGACTTGATCCTTGTGCGTCTCTTACAACTCAGAATGTTCTGTGATTCTGTGAAGCTGTAGATTGCTATGACATCTCTGCTCAGTCTCCTCTTCTCCAGGCTGAACAAGCCAAATGACCTCAGCCATTTCAGTCAGTTCACTCGTACATGGAATTTGGGGAGTAAGTTCATTCTTGTGCTCAGATTGAAATTAGGGACCAAATCAAACCACCTTCCTGGTTTTGGGGTTTTTTTTGGTTTTGGGTTTCTTTGAGGACGTTGTGGACTGATCAGGGATGACGATAGGATGGATCCCTGATACTGTGCTGTGATAGGAATATGTAATTACTGTACCCATGCCTGAAAGCTCATCTTCCCATAGCAAATCAGCTATCTCCTGCATTAAAATATGGATGCTTATACTCCCCAACATGCTGGGATGAAACATTCCCACAATCAATGAAATGCTCATGATTAAAGGAACACAGATACACAGCAGCATCTGAGATGCCATGGAAACCTCCAAGCTGCTGGTAAGCAGAAGGGGTTTCAACCAGAAGCAGTGTGGCTCTGGCACTAGCACACTAGCTCTGCACTGGGAGTTTGTGCTGCATTCCAAGATGTGGCCTTAGCAGGGTTTTTTTGGTTCTCTGTAAAGTTAGGATTATCCCCTCAGATGTTAAGAAGACTGGAAATTTTCCAGCAGCACAGGGTATTTTTGAGCTGTTGCACCTTCTGAGCTGCAGTTCTCCAAGCACCTTTACTGCTTTTCCCTGTCTGCCCTTCACGCTCTCGATGAGGCTCCCATAAGCCTGCACAAAGCCGGTTATAATTCTCCACTGCCTATCAAAGCCTTCACAAGAGTTAGGCAGTTGGTGTGTAAAGCCTGCTACCTACCATGCTGACTAATGTTGTCTGATTGTTCCCTTGTACTCCCCCGTTGGTCCATCTGTACCCATCTGCTACCTTTTGTCTTCTAATTAAAGTGTAACCACTTTGGGGTAGGAGCCACCTTTTTTGTTAGTGTTCACTCAGCTCCCTGCAGAGCAGAGTCCCAAGTCCATAACTGGGTGCTGGGGACAGCAATGATGACGTTCAAGAGATGACTGCATATACATGTGGCAAAGGGTTACAGTGGCACCTCTCACTGTGTGGCATGAGCACGTTAGCTGAGAGAAAGCTCCAGACAAGAGTTCTCATCCAGAATACAACGAAGGTGAGAGCAGTCTTCTCTTGTGGCTGGGTGTTGTTATCACATTAGTACACTGAGCACAATCCTCTGGGATCCCCTGTCCAAAGAGTTAGGTTGGCAACCCTAGTAAAGGTCAGATGGCTGCTATCACCCTCATCAGCCACACCAGCTCAGAAAATGGTAGGAAGCATTCTAACTACAGCCTGGGCTTAATAAAGATCTCCAGATATTCCAATATCTGATTTGCATAAGAGGACAAGGTCTCTCCAAGAAGCTGTCATTGTTTCAATGTAAGAATTCCCTCCAGTGGCAAGGGAGTAGGGTCTGGTGGAGAAGAGCCAGAATATTTTTCTGCAGGCTCATGAATCATACAAATGCACTCCAAAATTCAAGCAAAGTCAGGAACTGCTTCAGCAAGAGGCAAAGAGAGTGAACAGCTTATAAGGACATAACATACAGTGGTTAGGAAGAGATACCCAGTATGTTCTCTTTGGTCAGAGCTAGACTAGCTTATGCATGTCCACAAGATTTATGTAGAAGGCTCTTTCATAAAGATTGTTCCGTTTATCCTCTGATAGTGAAGGCTTTGTGTGGCACTTGAATCTGCCCTTCTCCTTAGGAGTCAGTGTAAGATTAACATGTCCATAATTAGCCACAAATACATACTGTTAGATCCTGGACAACTGTGAGAAGTCAGGCCAAATCTTGGCCCTGGGTGCAGCATAGGTGCACAAATAAAGCCATCTGGTTGTCTGATTGAATCAGGGTCATAAACAGACCCATCAGATATGACCTAGATCAGGTATCTAAGGGACATTCACTTGGGAGTGGGATATCCATAAAATATGTATTCTTTGATGCAAGTCTGCTGTCTAATGAGAAGTAAGGCATTCAGCAAATTATGGTCTCTTAGAGACATGTCCAAAAAGAACACTTTAAAAATAAGAGGGAAAATGCACGTACAGACTCCCGTTCTAATTTCAGCCATGTGTGCTTGAATCCAGAACAGTCCCTCTTCCCTAAGAGAAGCTATATTATTCTAAAAACTGGTTCTATGGGAACAGAATCAGTCACTTACTCTGAGTAGGTTTAAACAAACTTCTATGCCATTTCTCCCCAGGGACAATGAGTCATAAATCCCCATGTACACAGCAAAATTAGCAAAACAAGACTGATCGGCAAAAACAATCCAATCTTGTCTCACTGTAAAAAGAGTCGGTGGAATAAAAAGTCATTTCCTCCCTGGACACACAGGCAAGATGCCAGAACTCCACACACAGAGCAGAACCTAACCAAAGGCAGTAGCTTCTACCCCATGGAGGCCAGCGTACATGTGCATGCATGTGTAAGTGATCAGAAAGGCTTGCTTAGGTGGGCACCAGACAACACGAGGAAGAAACTGTCTCAAACAATCTAGTCATCTTTCCAAAGGCAGGGGAGGCCCTTCAGAAAAGGCTTGGGTTTGTACAGCTGCAGTTTTCACCTCACAACCCTATATTCTTGTTCCTCTCCTATTTTTAAAGAGCCTTCTTTAAGGAGGTTTTTATTCTCTAAGATAGTGAAATTAAAAAAATCAAAGTCCTTCCTTCTGCTAAGCAATATAGCAGATAGGATAACATGATTCACATTGATTCTTCATGGGGTGGTCAGTACCACATGAAACGTTACTAAAAGCCAAGAATACTGATCAGTATTTTCAGTCCTCTTCTTCCTCTCCCCTGTTCTTTCTGCCACTGGGACGTTGAAGCACACAGAGACGACAGTGAATATTTCTTTTAATGCACAGAAAGACTTGAGATCAGGCCTGAAGGCTGCATCATCATCAAATGCTACAGCCTCTTCAGCATCTCTGTGGTGCTCATCAGCTCTCCAAAGGTGCAGACTTCGGAGGTGACAACTTCCTCCGTAAGAGCTTTTGTTCGCAGCCATCCACAACAGCCCTCACATGCCAACTGCCTGCTCGTACAAAAGGTTCATGGTAGAAGCTTGCGGAAATTATGTCCTCACTGGGCCAGGCTTGAAGTTTTTGCTGATCAGCTTGTCCATAACCTGGGTTTTCTCTCCTATGAAATAAGTGGCTTTTTGTGAAACACTCTTCAGGTTTGTCTTGCTCATCTAGTCACAGAAATGTAGGCTGGCAGAGCACCACAAGAGATCACTTACTGCATCCACCAGCTCGGAGGCAGGACAAGATAGATTGAGATCCTGCACTGTTGGTTATTTTTCTCTGTGTCCTCCAGCAAATGAACCTCTACCAGCAAATGAGCCTCACCATGTCTCACCATGCCAATAATCAGACAGCTCCCTACATATCTAACTGAAATCTTTCTGCTTGAAAATTTAGCAAGACAACTTCTTCTTTCTCCCTACTGGGGCATGAAAAGCAGCTGACCACTATGTCCTTTTTTCAATAATCATTTAGGTGTCCAAAGATTTATCTTGCTCTCTTTCATAATTTTTTCAGATAAGGGAAATCTTCACTTTTAATTTTTCTCTTCTAAATCATTCTTTCCTTCCTGTATCTCCCTCCCACATCCCAGGGGAATGCTTGCCAGGCATGCATGGGCATAATGGTGCTCTGTCCCAAGCTGGAGACAGGGTCACAGAAGTTCACAAACTCATCTTATGCAGACTGTGATCAAGGCTGAACACATCTCTGGAAAGCCCATGTGGCAGAGAGTAGTGGCACTATTTTCCACCCTGTTGCAGCATTAGGAAGTCCTGGAAGTCCACAGTCACTGAGGCAGCTGACAGGATGTCACAGCAAATGGCCCCATTCTCAGGGAGCGCTAATGTGTGCAATGCTGTAAGGGTACAGGCAAAGAGCAGCCTGCCCGAGAATTTGTAATCATGGCCACACTGATGGCTAGAGGAAGCAGAACAGACCCTGCTAGAGTTGAAGAGTTCAAAAGTCAATGCTGATAATTATAGCACCAGCAGCAGACAAACATTTTATCTCCTAAGCTGGGTGAAGGTTGATAGGGGCAGAGGATTAGTACATGCTGCAGGGAGAATGAATCTTTCAACGTAAGTTTCCCATCTGTCCTCTAAGATGGCTTGTAGTGGCACCCCGACCAAAACCATCACCTGGGGCTTTGCTTGTCCAGACAGGAAGAGGAGTTAATGGGGCGTGCCTGGTAAGAGATGGAGGGAGCTCACAAATCAAAGGGCTCTGTGGGGTGGCACAAGATGTTGGTGTCAAGAGCCTCATGGCAAGGTGCTCTGAATCCCCAGTGACATGCCTAAGAGAAGAGGCAGAGAAGCATCAGCAAAATGGAGAGGCTGAGCACAACCTAGTGATAGAAGTGATGCAAAACTCACTAGTAATTAAAGTAGAGAAAGAATCTGAAAGAGGGCCTCAGAGTTCATAACATTTGTGTCATGCCCAGGTTTGCTGGGGGAAAGTGAGGAAGCAGATGGGAGGAGCTGGGAGCTAAAGGGACAGGACTGCTGGGGGTGGGGCTAGTGGGGTAGGACTCAGTAGAGAAGGAGGATGTGAGCAAGAGGTGGAGATAGCAGCACTTGCTAACTCTCACAAAGGGATCATGAACCCAGAATTGAGTCCTCATCATATGTGGGATCATAGGAGAGCAGAAGAGAAAGGCAAATAGTGAAGAAAAATACTGGGTGAAAACTCTTCCCACACAAAATATCACAACCCAATGACACAAAACCTAGTGTAGTACTGAGCCTCTGGCTCACTTTGCAAGAATCTGGCTCCCACTCATCACTGCACTGAGGCATGGCCCTTCATGGAGCATAAGAGCAGACCTCCTTCACCACCTCCATATGCATACCTGCACCTCTATGATAAATACAACAGGGGCATCTAGGCATCAAAACACAGCTAGGCTATCTGGCCAGTGAAGCAAAGAGCTTTACTAACCAGCTGATGAAAAGGTAGTGAGGAAAGGCATGCAGCCTTCTGCCCCCAAGTAGCAGAGTACAGAGAAGTGAATGAAATTCAGCACATTTGCTTATCATGATGAATCATGCCTCATGGCTAAGACAAACAGGAGAGCTCAAGCTACTGCCCCCTTGTAGAAAGTGGTTTCTCTTCTTGTTCTTTCATGATTGTCAGCCCTACAAGGCTTCAGTTTGTCTGAAGCACTCATGAGAAGATTTATCATCATCAGAGTCTGGGGGCAGCTGCAGCTCCTCTGGAAAATTAATTCCTGTTCTGAAGTAACGGGTGAGGTTGTGAAGATATTTATTCCCAAATTGGGACAAAAAATCAAAATTGCAAAAGATTTCACAGACCTGAAATCCTGAAACAGTTCAGTCACTGTCTGGATCTTTGCTGCTCAGAAAATGGAAGACTTCACACCTATTTTAAAACATATCTTTTTATATATCTCTACTCCATGAGACATACCCTCAAAATCCATTTGCCATCTTTCAAGAATTGAATGCACCAAGCTGTACAGAGATGCAAACCGTGTTACTAAATCCAGAGGAGGCTAACAGAAATGATCAGAAGACTAGAAAACATGACCTACCAAGAGGGACTGAACAATTCTTGTTAACCTACACCGGAGATGACTGGGAGACAACATGATAGAAGCCTTCAAACCCACATAGGGAAGATAAGAAGTGGTAGAGAATAAACAATTCCCTATGTCCATTAGGGAGACACAAAGTATTAATGGGCTTAAACTGCAGCCAGGGAAATCTAGGTTAGACATTAGAAAAACTTAGCAGAGTAAGGAGAAAGAAGCCATAGAAGAGATTGACTCAGGTTTTCATGGGATTTCTAGCATTGAAGGTCTCCCAGAACAGGTGAGACAAACATCTGACAGGAATAATTTCAGTCTAGCTGAACCCTCTCTTGGGGACAGGGAGGGACTAGATGACCTCTCGATGTTCCTTCCAGGCATAGCATCTGATTATGGATAAAGTTGTGTAGTTAAAGACTGAGCTATAGTGAATGCAACTGGACCAAATCAGTGTTTCGCATGCAGCCCTTCATCTCCTGTCTCCTACTGCCTGAGTGTTTGCCTAAAAGTTGCCAGGATGAAGCACCTTGCTATTTACATAAAATTAGTGTGAGAATTTGGATGATGTTCCAAAGCAATGCACTTATAAAGGTACTGGAATTATGTGCTAAAAATGTATTAATAATTTCTTGTATTGTGGCTTGTATTGTGGCATTGCCTGGGAGCTGTTGTTAAGGGCCAACACTGTTTTGCCTGACTCTCTGCAAACATGGAACAAAACTATCATCTTTGTTACAAAGATCTCTGCTTCACATTTATATTTTAATGTTTGCATTTCTGCTGAATGGAAAAAAATTAAGAAAAAGAACATGAGATTCCAAGTACGAAAGGTTTTGGTCTGTGATCAGAACATGTTGGAGATTACCTTGGTGTCTTCCAGGAAGAACCTGCCAGTGTAAAATTCAATCAGTTCAGAGTTTGATTGTAATAATCTGATCTCTCTGAGCAAGACATCCACTTCAAGATAAAACATATGTGTCCAGGAAGCACTACATGCTTTTCTTAGCACTAATACCACAGTTCATCGTAGCCTCATTTCAGTTCACCCCCAGTTCCTATGAAATGAAGGGTTGTTTTGGTTTAATGGATACCAAATAGTCCCCACAGACGGCAAGGTTCAGGCAGGTCCCAGGTCTAATCCCAACAGCCATGATCACCAGGATCCCTTCCACTAATCGTCTGGCTCATCTGAGAGACCACAAATACACTCTCAGAGGCTGAACAACCCTTCTTACCACTGACGGAAGCCACCGAGCCTTCACTGAGGGTGCGACGTGAAGCATGTGACAGGCAAGATAAAAACAGGACTGTATTTAGCCGTGCCTCCCCAGGGACTGCAAAGCATTCCAGCAACAGATTCCCACAGCCAGCCCAGCTAATAATCCCTAGGAGGATTCATGCTGCTACCGCCTCATTTTCCTTCTCTGACAATGGAATTTTCCCCCGTGAGAACAAATTTGGTGCCACCTAGGAACAAATCCTCCTGGACTTTTCCTGGTAAGCATAAATGAAGTTGAGCGACGGACCGAGCCTGACGTGAGGTCTCTGCAGCCTGAGCTTTGCATGTCCACACCCTGTGCAGTATCTAGACAGCCTGCCTTCAACTATGTCCAAGAGCTGTCCACACATGCTATGCCACGCCATGCCATTTGTTTCCTCACACTCCTGACCCACTGAGACCTCCTCCAGCTCTAACAGACCATACACCCTCATCTGGTCTTCAAAGTGCCAAGACCATGAGGTAGACAGGTCCTTCTGGAAACCAGGCACAAGCTGGGGCCTTTTACCTTCTTCCCAAACTCCTGCAACTACTGGGAGACCCTAGTGCCTGCCAAGCACTAATGTGATTGCTCTTCTGTCTCATCCACAAGTTGTTCCTACAGCTCTCTCCCGAATACACTTCTCCTGACAGCTCCCCATTTCATTCTCATTTCCCCATTAATTTCTTCCCCGCTTTCACCAAGCAGGCCACTTGCAAGTCCATGCGGGGAACAAGCAAGGCAAGGAGAGAAAGCTTTCTGTGCATGGTGGGACAAAGGGCATTTTTCTAAGCCATACACATGATCACATCCAGACCAACTTCTGCTTCAAATCTATTGAGTGTTCTGATGAATTCTCCTTCCTTTGCTCTGACTTCTCACCCCCATAACTTTTTTATACATTTTCTTAGCCCTTAAACTACCCCCTCTGCTTCAATTGAAACCCTTTGGGAATGCTTGTTCTGAGCCTGGACCACTGACATTTGTGTGGGAGGTGAAATGAACCAAAACTTCCCACTAACTCAGAAATTCACACCATTTCTAAAATGGTGCTTTGGGTTACATGCAAATTATTCCAAAATATGCAAATTTGGATCTTTGAACAACTCAATATGATCTCACGTTCACATCCTGCTTAATGCACCATCCAATTGCAAGGGACCCTGGCCAGATATATCAGGCACAATTAACTCTGTCATAAATTACTAAGTGTGGCTGTAGCTCAATCACAGCCATTTAGCATACAGAACTTCACTGCCACCAAGCCATACAGAGAAATATTTTTGTCTCAGCCATTGAAACTCATGGCACAGAGGAGGTCTCTTCTCTGAAAGGCTGGAAAACTTACGTTCAGAGTTGCAGAAAGGAAGCTGATGAATTTTTTATGCATGCTAATGGAAGACTGTAATGGCATCCTGCATGGAGAAGACAGCAGCCTGGGCATTGGAGATACCAGTGGTCTGGGATACAAGAAGCAGATTGCCAGCCCTTGACAAGAAGTACAGAAAGGTGGGGGGGATCATTTGCCTGGAGCCTTCCCCCATCTTCTTCCCTCATGCAGTTTGAGAATTACCAAACATATCCTACCCTCTCCCACTTCCTCTCCTTGGTCAAAAGGATGATCACCAGCTTGGGATGCATCTGGTATCCATCCTCACTGAACGACAAATTCCTGCCTTCAAAGGTGACATTGATCAGGTACCTGCAGGAGAGAGAAGAGAGCAAGGAGAACATTAATGCTTGGAAACCAAATCCAAAACGAGAGCCTGCCTTCCCTCTTCAGTTCACATCAGGAGGGTAGGAGCACAGTGCAAACAATGGAAAATCTAAGAGGAAAGGAGTTAGAAAAACAGGACAATTACTCCAGGAATGGGGACAATCAGGCAAGGCAGGGCAATTGCCCCCATTTTGTGACTGAGATAGGGAAGGATGTACTGGGTTGACTCTCAATGAAATCCTGAAAGCACGTCTGAGAGTCACACACATATATGCCCACAGTCCCTGGTTTTCCCCTACCTCAAAGGGCAGAGGGATCCATAGCAATCAGCTGTGTAAACACGCTCCACAGCCTACACTTTGCTCAGTCTCCAAAGGAGATTTTGCATGCCATTGGAGAACAGTGATGACCTACAGGTGAAGCAAAGGAGACAGCCTCCCCCCAGCCCAAATATTGAGGCAATGACTAGGGAAGCAGTGGAGAGAAGAGGCAGGAGAAGCATACCTGCAAGAAGCTGTATCCCTATCAGAGCCAGCACACCTCATGGGACCCAGAATGATCTCATGAAGGAGTTTAGGAACCGGAATAATGATGTGGAAAGAGCCCAGTGAAAGTCCTTTTTCTTAGGGACAGAGTCGAGCCTTACACCCAGTAAGATCAAACTAAAGGGTGATCAGCCCTGCAGCCAACATCAGCGATTCTCTTTGTCTGGAAAGGCCCCATCACTTCTGCAGAAGGCACTCCCTGCTGGGGCATCTCATGTCAGCTGTACAAATGGACAGTTAAACAGTCCGGGCTTCAACCTCATTTATCCTAAAGCCTCCTTACTCAGCTCTGGAAAAGGGAAGAGCTTTAAGTGGACTGAGATTACAGCTACACTCAATTTCAAGGCCTTGCTGCATTGTGAAAACATGTTAAAATGGTGTTGCTCTAAATAAGAATCAGGTCTATTGTTTTCTTAACTGTCAGACCATCTAGAAATACACTGTAGGGAAGAGGAGGTAAATACACATTTCACAGTTCAGTGGTTTATATGACATCTCTGTGGCACTCTGACAGTTTCCCCTGTTCATATATTTCACTTCAATTCACAATCCTGTTGCATGAAGTAGATTTTACCTTTGTAAATCCGCTCTGGCACCAGTAGCGTCACATCACCATGAGAGGCAGAGGTGACCAAGCTGCCTGCAGGGCTAGCCCCTGGACTCTGCACTCCCCTACTTTGCACAGTTCTATAAATTACACAAGCAACATTTCTATTACAGACATGAGTGGTTCTTCTGCTCTATTACACCATGACATCAGGAAACATTTCCTAATATTCAGCTTCAATTTATCCCTTCTGAACTCAATTTGAACCAATTTCAAGAAAATAAATAAGAGGAAAAAAAAATGTTCTTTCAGTGGGTTCACGCTTTCCTACTATCTGCACAAAGAGACCTCCCTGCCAATCTAATGAAAGCATTGTATCAGGGAAACTTCTTCAACAAATGAAAAAGCAAGTCATGATTTTAGTTTCTTCCTTTTTCAAACTTTTTTGTTCTAACTTCATTAATCAACCAAATTATCTCCTAACTCCCCATTGCCAAGTGCAATCAGCAATTATGTTTATTTCTAAAGGAAATTCCACACTTGCGCCATGTTGTGACCTTCAAGGGACATGTTCAGCGTTGGAAACACAGCCATAAGGGAACCCAGCATGAAACATCTGCAACAGGACAATTTTCAAAGGCAGACTATTGGTTATTTTCCAAAAACCAAAGCCATTTGGAACCCAAACATTGAGAGAACCCCAAAACATCCTCCACCTGGAAAATCTTAGCCACGCTATTGATTGTAATGGCATAAAACATCCCATGTCAGGACCACACATGATCTTTTTCTGGCACTTTTTTCCCAGCTGTGTGAATTTTTCTGGTACTGAAGAATGTCAGGCAAGGACCACTGCCAGGTATGTGCACCCTATAAGACTTAGTTAAGGCTCTGGTGGTGGGAGGGATCTTCCAGTGGACCAAGATCACAAGTTCATGACTTCTCTGCACTGGCCACCTGAGGAAAGACAAAGAAAGGCTCCAAGAAGATGAGGATGCCATTAGCGTGATGGGAGTTGCAGCTTTATATGTCAGTAATGAGTAAGTAATGCCAACATCTAATTAAACAAACACCAATATTGAACATTTCTCAACCCTTTCCTCTCACACCCAAGAATGATTCCACTAAAGGAATCTCCCTTGCACAGCCTGACAAGAAGAGTTCACATGAATCAGCAACAGATATGGGACAAGAGGGTGTCATTTATGTTCATTTTCACTGGAAAGATTAGAACCTCTAATAATAATCAAGGCAGGATCATCAACGACTCCGATCCTTGGAGACGCCTTGAGATTTACACTTAAAGCAGCACTAAAATCCCTTGCTTCACACCTTAATGACTGAAATTAGTCTCCAAATTTGGCAAAATAACTCTTCAGAGTGTTTTCTCTCCAACCCATTAGCAATATGTTTACAAAAGTTTTCAGGAGAAGCGCAGAAGAAGTGGCATCCCCCCCAGCTTTCCCTGTTCTCCCATACCTCACTGGATCCTGCCACCTAACACAGAGATGCAGGGTGAGAGCAGCTCACAGGGAGCTTCGGGGCTTGCTCGGGTGCACTGAGCCTATGTGACAAAGCATCAGGGCTTGAAGGACTCCCCGGCAGGCCGAGTCAGCAGCATGCTGCAAGGCAGCCACACTCGAGTGGCTCTGCCCTCCATCATTACTGCAGCAGCAGTCATCCCCTTCAGCAGCACTGCTGCCCTGGTACACCAGCACCACTGCTGCCTGCTCTGGGCAGGGGGATTTGTTTCCTCCCTGCAGCCTACACACACTCCAGTCCCTAAACAGGCAAGCAGGGGGCTGAGAGGCTCCCTGACATGGCTGAGCTGAGCCACCAGCTGTAACAGGGGCACAACACGAGGGCAGCAGGTTGTGCATGCAGGTGAGGTAAACCAGGAGGAAACTGTGCCTGTAAAAATCTTAATCCCTGCATGTTTGGGACTCCAAGATGGAGAGAGTTAGGGAAAGAGAAAGGGGGCACAGTGGGGGCAGACACAGGCAATTTAATTTAAGTTGCTAGAAGCACCTTTCAGCAAAAGATTTTGCTTATGTGGGAATTTCTGGAACTACTTGATGCAAGCACAGAAGGGTTGAGCCCTTCGCCAGCCAGATGCAATGCCCAGACTCAGAGGGGTGAGAGCAAAACATACACAGCCTGTGGAAACAGGCTGACATCGTGAGCCCTGTGGTATGGACAAGCAGTCAGGAACAAAGGGACGTGCCCTTGGGCATGAAGCAAATTAGACCCAGGGGGACCTAAGTCCCCATCCTGGGCTCTGAGGTAACATCACCCATCCTAGATGTAAGGCTGTCAGCCCTGCAAGTTAAAGGAGAGTGTTTTAAAGGCTGGTTGGCATAGCAAACAGAGCATTAAAAACACATCAGATGGCCAATTTAGGACCAGCAGAGAGATGATGACATTTTAAATGGTTTCAGCCAGTGATGGAGAAAGCCTGGAGACGCAAATGTGGTGGGCTCAAGGAGCTTGAGGGAACATAGAAAGGGCTAACCAAATTTTTTCTACCCCAGAGACAGATGTGAAGGAGATGCATTTGAAATCAGCACTAGCCACTCCTACTTCTGCCTCCAGTGCCTTGCTTGGAATCAGCTCCTCCTGAGCCTGCTGACCGGATGGGCAAATTTGGACATGGCATCGGTTGACTCCATCACACCCCCTGCCTCACATGTGTGCAGCACACACACACAAACACACACACTCCCTGTGTCCTGTCAGTGTTTATTATGCTTCAGTGAGACAAGCAGCTTGTCTGAAATGGTGTGATTATCCTTACATCGATCGCTTCCCTGAATAAGACAGACCATATAAATAAAACAGCCTCTCCACAGTCAGCACTGGGGAGTCATCTCAGCAGCCCAGCACACAAGGGAAAAACAGGGTGTAGGTGGAGAGTGGGGGAAGAAAAGCTGTGAGATACCTTTTACCTTTGCAGGGTAAAAGGCAGGTGGAATGTGATGCAGGATAAAGAGATGGGGATGCAAACCACCATCATCCTGTCTGGAATCTCACTGTAATGGGAAACACTGAGGCCACTTATAACAGCAGTGAGATGAAAGTAGTGAAAGGCCTTTACCCCACAGAATCTGCACGGTGAAATAGCCTTTTTTCACCCCTAGAGACAGTGTTAAAAATCCACCAGTCTGAGGTATCAGGGAACAGACCCGCTTCATGCCCAGGAAGGAGCAAAAAATAAAGCATGTTACTGCATCTCAGTAGAAGTGCCCACAGCTCCAAACCATGTTCCCTCTCTCAGCACCAGCAAGACCTACCCAGCCTCACCTGATGCAAACAACAGGGCCAGAGTACATCAATCCAGCCCTGCAGCAGGGTCCTGCCCATCCCTCACACCTGCTCCTGGACAAGGATGGACAGACAAAAAGATGGGTGGACTCAAAGGACAGGGAAAAGGGAGTCTAGGACCAGTACACTTATCTACAAATGGGAATTCTGACCTTCAAGGGGCAAGTGATTGACAGATGAAAGACTTAACCAGCACTAACTATGCTGTTAATACCTTCATCTGAGTGACTGAAATAGTGTTGATTTTTCTAATGAGGAAACCACAATAGATCCCTTTCATTTCTTACACCTCCATTGTCCAAACCCATGGAAAGCTTAAAATAATACAGATATTATTTCTCCATACCACTGTTCAAAATATCTGTGGCTGCCTCTGACTCAGAGCACAGCCAACTCGCACACAAGAGCCATCCAGACCCAGATGTGTGTGCATGAGGTCTCTTGAGGTAACACAGGCTCCACAGGATTTCAAACCCAATTGCTTACCCCCCAAAATGGTGAGCCTTTGATCAAATCAATCTGCCTGGGCCTTTGATCAAATTTCACTATGGCTGGTCCTGATCCCGGCTGAGGTTCTTTCAGAGGTTCTCCCATTGCTCACTGCCCTGCGCTGTCCCTCGCATTGCTGTGCTGCCAGTGGCTTGTGGAGCTGTGAAAGGCAGGCACATCTGGCTGTATCTGTAACATCTGTTTGGTGTCAGGTACAATTTAGAGCAAAAGGATTCCATGCAAGGGGCATGACTGCAGCTGATTTTATGTAACAAGAAGCTATAATGAAGAACAAAACCAAAACAAGTTAGAAAAAAAAAAAATAGAAGCAATCACTGACTAGGAAAATTAAATCTTAAAGGAATGGTATCTCACTCTTTTGCATTTGTTTCTTTCTCTTTCACTGTCAGTGGTACCACTGAATATGGGAAGATGCACCACAAGAAAGAAAGTGTAGAAAAGAGTGCTACCAAATTCCAAATTGTGCAGGCATCCTCCACTAGAAAATCTTCCCAGACTACAGCCTAAATTACTTCTAGGAATCAATCTTACCAGTAGCCTTAGAGAAATGCCCAGAGCTCAAGATTGTTTTCATTAAGCAAAAAGGTTAGGAGATCATCTAGATTAGGAAATATCCCTCAGGCTAAAAGACAACAGAGATATAAGCGATTAATTTGGTTTGTCTCTGCCGTCCATACCTTTTTAGAAAACAAGAGGGCAGCTACTGGGCTGGAATAAATCAGAGATATTCATGTGACATCAACAGAGTGATACCGTTCAATCCACTGAGATTGGCCCCTCACCTCCAGGAAGATGAATTTTTTTGGTGTTTGACCCTGACCTCTTGAAATAACCATTTCTGGTGGAAAACAAGTTTCTACTGAACTGTCCTTGCTGTTCCTCCAACATATTTAGCAGAGTTGCTCTGAAAACAATGTGTATGTGTGCTGAGACTTCCAAGGGAAAGCGTCTATGTACAGTGGAAGGATGAATATTTTCCATCAATCCCTCTCTTAATCTTAAAAAAAATGGTACTTCCACTTTGTTTCCCATTTCTTCTATTTATCTACCATGAATTTGTAATTTCAGAAAGACTGAGCTGACAGTTCCTAGGGACTGAGGATATATCTATCCTTGGAGGACGCAGGGAGCCACAGCAATGGCAGGGCTGCTCTCCTACACACATTGCTTGATCCTAATGAGACGGGACCATTCCTGAGAACGAGAAGCAAAGCTCACTTTCCACAGTGTGTGCAGCCCCAAGCCTCCCTCCTGAGAATGTAAGAGGAGACTCATCACCGCAGTACAGGGTTTTGCCTCACAGGTATCCATCAGGAAGCAGACAGGGTGGGGGAGTCATTGTGCAGGGTCACCAAATTACCTCTCAAAAGAGAACATGGGGTCAGCTCCAATCTGGGGCAGACATGACGGTAATGACACCTAGGTGGAAGGTTGCTTGTCCAGTGAGCTTCAGAGTTTTCACAATAAATTTTTCCTCCATGTACATAATGTCATCCAGGACCTTATCTCCCATTTGCTTTTCATCCTACGCAGTCACTGCCTTCTGTACAAATGGGGAAAGATGAGCCATTCAGGCCTAGTGGCATCTCACACTCACTCTGCCAGGGTGCTGCTGATAGTACCAAAGCCAGACTGCATGTGACTTGTAGGATACACAAATATACAATAGGGTGAGGTAACCTGTTAATGGGAAAAAGAGCAAGATAAATCTTCATTTTGTCCCGTGTGCTATGCTGGTCACAGCATTATCTTGAAAACTCAACCAAAGACAATTTTTTCTCACAGACATCCTGACTAACCTATTTTCACAAATGCCAGAGCCATGAAAAATTATCTGGCAAAACCACTTTTTAAATGGGAAAGAGGGATAAGAATGTGGCCACAACATTTTCTCATGAAGAGGTCAACATTTTGTTAGAAAGAAAAAGAAACATAAGATCTGAAAACTGTAGTAACTTCGGACAGAAGATGAAGCTTCTGGTACCATCATACTCCCACAGAGTCAGGTCTGTTGTGTGACACCTCCCGCCCTTTCTTTTGTGGACAAGAGTTCCAATTAAAACATATCTGTGATGTGCCACATGGAAAGAATCCTACAAGGAACAGCATCACCTCAAAAGGGGAAGGAATACCACTGAAGATTTAGTTCAAGTTTCGTGAAGGAGAAATAGGAATATAAAATTCCCATGCTCCTAATCACAAGAGACAGCATATAGGATTTCCATGTCAAAATATTCCTTTTTAAACCCAAAATACTTGATTTACAAATACTGATTTCTTCTAAATTCATATCTTTTTTGTCCTTTTTTTTTTCCCCTGGGAAAATGACACAGTCCTAAGTAGCTAGGGAATATACCTCTACATCTTCTGGCCCCACTGGAAATAAAACAGAAATAAGGAGAAGTGTTTTAAGAGCATACTCTAGTTAAAGCTGGAAATATCTATTAATGTCATAGGAAATCAGTCTATTCTCAGAAAGGTTTTTTTAGCCAGAAAAGTTTTGATAAAAACAAATATACTTCTGAACTGACTCACCAAACCTTTAAGTAACAGAACATAGCTAATAGAAAATTAGCTTTAAGGTCAGAATTGTTACAGTCACTGGATAAAATAAAAACTAAATGTTCAGTCCAAAATTGGATCAAGCTGGGAAGCTTTACAGAGTTATTATATTCCTGCCAATTACTTTTTTAAGGTATTGTTTTTTTATTGCTACACCTTTACATCCTTCCTTATTCATTAGGTACAGATACCATATCACTATTCTCCAAAGCAAAACTGGTTTTCAAGGTATTTCTCCCATTTGAAAGGACTAAAAATCAGCTTACATGGGGCTGTAAAAGCATGGAAAATTACATTTGTCTGAACAGCCTACAATGGGTCATAATTATGTCTTGGCACCAACTAACAGGTCACTGATGAAAGCCATACCACTAGAATAAGGCAAATACTGAAAGGTTAGGAGATGTCCTTCAGATCTGTTTATCTGTCTTAAGGCATAGTCATACAATCATTGATAGCAGAAGCAGTCACAGAACAGAAGTCAAATGAGGCTCTTCAGTGATTTTTCACTCAGGATGATGTCTTTCAAGCTCTGTCAATTTGAAGAGCTGTAAAAAAATATTCCAGTTGAACTCCTGTCCCTATGCAGTGAATTTAATCCTGCTGACAGCAGCCCTATTTTTCTTAATAATTTTTGTACATCCCCTTGAAATCTCTCATGTGGCTGTGGACCACAGCTTAAAAAAACTGGCCAAGCAGATGTGCATATCAACAACCTCTTTGGTCTTCTGAAGGTGGCTGGTATGCTGATGCCGAGTCAGCCATCAGGGCATCTTGCTATTTACCCAGAGTTCAATCCAGTTTCTGTCCTGAGAGTCAAGACCAGCAAACAAGTGAACACATCAGTTTTCCTATAGAGCTTTCAGAATATTTTTGCTTGTGGAAAACCACTCAAATCTGCCAGAAGGGTCCCTCTCACTGACAAAAGCCAGGCAAGGCTAAACCAGTTGGAGAGACTGAAATAAATCCTTTTATTATATTCTCAGAAACAGCAAACTAACTCAACTTTTTTGACCCAAGGTGAAACCACTAGCGATTTTGGGGTTATTCAAGTTTATCAAGCGTTGAAAGCATTCACACATTTGTAAGGGGCAATGAATTCACAGTGCTGGCAGGAGCAGAGTCACGCCTGCAAGGAGACTCACTCCAAAAAGTGTGACTGCATTTTCTTGGGTCTGTAGCCATTCGGCCAAGCTGGCACCCTATCACTTTCTTCCCTATCACATCTCCAAGGGGAATTCAATTCAAAAAGTAAACAAATAATCACTCCTGTCTGTAACTGGGAAGGGAGGGTCTGGAGGTTGCTCTTCCTTTGCCAGAGGAGCCACTCTCCCTCTGCTGCTGTTCCCTCTCCTTTCTCCCTCTTTCTCTCCCTCTGTGGGTTGATGTTTCCATGGAAACGTGTTCTTCAGTGCCGCTGAAATTACATTGCATTTAAAGCATTAACCCTTCCTTGGGCTGAGGTAAGTCTCAGAATGATTAGGGTTCATTTTTTTTATTTCTCCCTTTTCTTTAAGCTTTCTTGTGGTTTTTTTTTCCTTGCAGCATTAGGAAAACCTCTTTCTTTCCAAGAAGGCCTCCCATCTAGCATTTGTCTGACAAGGGGCATAGGATGCATCACCAGTGGGGTAGTGTCTAAATTAAGATTTCTTAATTCCTTTTTTTTTTTCTACATGAAACCCTTAACGCATTTCTCTCCACAGTACATGCAAAGAGGGAAAATGCTGCAGTAGCAAATAAAATGAAGAGTAAGATAGAAGGAGAGGAGTAAGATAGAAGGAGAAGCAAGAAAGCCACAAGCTGGCACATGCGAAAAACACGGCTTTGGTTAATACCAGAGCTGAAACCCTTGTAGTCACACACTGATCAGCATCTTCTTCATTGCAAAGTGCCATAATCACAGACCTCACCACTCCTCCTCGAGCCTGCCTCCTCTTCCTCTTCACAATCCGGTCCGTAATTAGTCATCCTTGTCCTCACTTGTAGCTAGCACTCCAACAACACTCGGTGCAATTAGTAGCCTCCTCACCAGCAGCACCTTCCCCGTGTGGCTGCTTCTCCACCCAGTCTGCCATCTCTGCCATCCTTCCCTTTGGCTCTCTGTTGGCATCCGCCACTTTCACCAGTACTTCCAGCACAGCCACTGCTGTTACACTGCTGCCTTCACTGCAGACAGCTCAACTGCACGACTGACCCTTTCTCTGCTCTGACTGTGACAACAAGGCTCTGAAAGTCAAGATGTCCCCATTTGGGTGCACCCTGGACCTCAGGTCCTAGCTCAAAAATGACCCTGCAAATCCTCAGCCTTTGCTTATACCCACCCAAGTCACAGCAATAACACCTCTGTGCTCTTCTTTCACTGACATCATCCCTTTTTCAAACAGTGGGAAAATATAAAAGAGATAAACACCAAGAATTTCATTCTAGTTTTTCACATGGATTCCTACCCTCAGGCATGCCTCCTTTCTGCCCCAAAATCCCATGTCCTGACAGCTTGCAAACTGCTTCCATTAATTCCACCTGTATAGCTACAGAGTCCATATTCCCTTGCACCATCTATTTTGGGTTTCCCAACACACACTTCAAGCCTATCTCACCATTCTCAACTCTTGCCCCAAAGCCAGGGTGTGAAGAATCCTGCTTTGAGCTGGGTGCATATGTAGTGCCTTGAGGATGGATCAGTGTGGGAGGAAGATGCTATTCTGAAATGAATGATAAATATGGATAATAAACCCAACCTAAGTCTTTTATGCCTGTCTCTAGTGGGTTCCCAATATGGGAGATAGAAATATCATGGGTACATTTTGAACACGGCTGGGAACACTGCCAAAGTCCTACTCAGAGTTCACACATTTACATCATTTATATCATATCCGACTTGTGCCTTGTATTATTAACTTTGTAGAGTGTTTTGCAATGTAGTTTGTAGTCCAGGCTCTGTTAAATCCACTCACATGCCTCTCTCTCTCTCTTCCTTTTGGTAAAAGAGAGCGAGGGATCTGGGGCTACACAAAGTCTTGCTAAGCACAAGAAGGGTGACTGTGTTTGCTGATATGATCAGTGCACTCCTACATTCTCATATAGTGTTCTGGAAAATCTTTTGGGATCCATCCCTGAGGCCTGACAGGTGCAAAAAGAAGGGAAATATTTGCGTTCTGGTCAATAATTCGACTCCTAGACCAGATTGGTAGTGAATAAATAATTTTCCCAATTGCTGCTAAATGTTCAGAAGCCTCTGTGAAACACAGAGATGGGGTCCACCTCACAGATGCCCAACATGCCACTGCAACTTCTCAGGCTTCTTCCTCAGCTGTGTTGGAAAAGAGGTTGAAGATGGAAGTAAACAAACAACCCAGGGCATGGGACTGAAGAAATTATGTTTGTCTAGAACAGGGTAAAGGCATATTGCCAAGGAAAAAGGGAGAGTTCTGCTGACAGATCAGGCTTTTTGCAAGCACTGCTGAGAGATCAGGCCTTTTGCTTTCTGTGCAGCAGACACATTCTGTGGCAGCTGGAAATACATCACCTTCCAAGGATTCATCCAAAAGAAGAGGCTCTACAATGACCTAGCACTGTGACTTTATGGTTTTGTAAACCAGTAGTTTTTCCAACAGTCTGAAAAGACTCAGTGTTATACTCCATCCCCTGTTCCACATGTCCAGGTTAGACTCCATGACTACTATGGCATCTGAGGTCAGGCAAGAAGCAAGTGACTCAGACGCCTGGCACACACAGAAAATGGGGAGAGGTAACAACAATGAGTAGATAAGGAGACTGCAGCAGGCCACCTGAATGTAAGCATCTTATAAAAATGAACTAGAGCGTGCATCCTCAGTGTTTCCTGAGCAAGAAAAGAGTCAACTTCAGCCCATGTAGCTTCATCTCCAGTGAAATAAATGTGCCATTTTATTCTAGAGTTGCATTTGATCTTGAATTACTTCTCTTCTTCTCTGAGAAAAGGTCACTTTAAAGAAGCCTCAGGCATGATACTAACATTGCATCCAATAAAAGACTCTCAGGAGGTCTGAAATAAGTACAAGGTCCAAATTTGGGATATGTTATCTGAACCTTTTTCCTTCTCCCTTCTGAAAGTCAGAGTGGGAAATCTGACAAGAATATTTCTTTGCTCAGGAGACTTGCAGGACTCCTTGGTCCTAGAAATACTGTGAACATGGTTTTCCAGCAAGCATCTGAGCACTCCAGCCCACAGTGTCCACTGTGGGAAGTCTGAACACAGAATGGATGGAAACAAGTGTCCCAGGAGTGAGACCAGAACAGTTCCATGGAAAGTGCATCAGAGGGTCAATCTCCACATCTATTACCATACCACAGCTCCCTCCAGTTCAACCAGCTCTCAGATATTTAACTATTTTCACCTTTAATTGGTAATAAAGCTAACGAACTAAAACATAACCCACAAATCTCATACACAAGTCCTGATAGATTGTGAACATACCCTGAAAGCTTGGGAATTAGCATAAGTACCAGGTGGAATAACGTGGGCTCTAGTTCTGGTCTCATTCAGTACCTTCAGCTGCATCATTCCCACAGCTCTTGCTATGCACATATTGTGGCAGCATATGAGTTGTCTGCACCCTTTTCTGTTGGCAGCAGTCACTAAAATCACTTCAGAAAAAGCTGCCTCAAAAGGAGGCACCTTTCAGAAATCTCTCACTCCTCCTTTTTCTCCAATGTGTCTTGGGTGCTTATACATCATTGATTCAGACTCCAGATGCTAAACAACACAGTTGCTTCAAAAAACTGGTCACAAACTCCAATGTCACGTAAGCACTTCTCAAAGCCATAACCTTGATGGGGTGCCCAGTAGCTGGAGGTCCCATCCAGAGCTTCACACCACCCTCCCTCCAGGAGGACTTCCAGTTCCAAGATAACGACCTCCTTCTTGCCCAGGCACAAGCATTCAAAGAGGCAGGTGCAGCCTTCCCTACCCACACATTAAACTGAAGAGCAAACGTTGAAAAAAACCCATAAAAAAAAACCAAACCAGAAACCCAAACCCCAATGGGTGTGGGGGGATCTGAAATTCTTTGTGGATTATGACTTTTCCATGGCAACAGGCTTGAGAAACAGGAGGGCTGGGGAGGGGGGTGAGGAGAGGGAGAGGGAGGGAATGGGAGGCAGAGTGCTGAGGAGGGAGCAAGCAGCACTGGTATATTGCCATGGAAACCCTCTTCCATCAGCAGCCAACTGCCAAAGTCAGTCAGGATCCTAGAAATGGACTTGGAGTGGGGCCTGGGAGGTGCTGGGGGAGTCACCTTGTCAGCCCTGAGGCTACCTCAACCCCAAGAACCTTGGTCCCACTCTTCTCCCCCTTCCCCAACAGCCTTGACACTGCTTCTGCCCTTGCCTCCACCAGACAGAGCCAAATTTGGCCCAGCTGAAGAGTGGGAGGAAATACAAATCAGCAAATGAAACAACCAGAGCAGGAGAAAAGCAGCGAGGCAAAGAGGGATTAATTTTTCTGATAGCCCTTGGTTTTCTTTCCACCTTTCTGGATTGATTTGGACCACGCAGATGTATTTGTTTTCACACCCCAGATGGCTGTAGAAAGAGGATGTCACTCCTAATCACTGAAATCAAGATGGAAATGTTACTTCCCTGCAAACTTAGCTACCAAGGAAAGAGAAGGGCCGTTGTCGGGTTCACATTTGCACAAGGCCAGGTCCCTTTCAACTGTGTCTGTCCCACTCAGTACAGCGTATGTCCCAACCTATCTCTAAAACATGACAGATGCCACAAGTGAAAAATTAGAGGAGATTCTGTTAATGGAAACGAAGTACACAGTGAAAATAAGTTAATTCTGCCTTCTAACCCTCATCTGTAACACTTGGAGGGCAGGCAACTCGGTGAAATGAACAACCATTCACACCCCTTTGCACACTGTGTTTTATCAGAAGCCTTTTAGTGCCATAAGAAATGGTCAAACACAGAGTTTGGAGAAAGAACTTAAAAGGGGCTGGCAAATTCTATGAACCTGTGCTAGTATTTATAGCTGTACCCCTAGCATGGCAAGGGATGGATGAGTCGTTTTAGGCTGCAGACGGCTGCAGACGGCAGGAAGGAATTGACTCCTACTCCAACCACACAACTGGCTAAGCAAATTGTGGAGGAAGATTCCCTTCTCCTGAAGCATCTGTTATCATCCATCTGATTGCACAATGAATCAGTAGTATGAGGACAGGCTGCTGTGAGGGTGGGGGAAGAGGGAAAGAGAGATTGCAAATCAGGCAGTTATAAGGCAAGGAGATGCCAGTTTCCACCTCATCACAGAAAAGGACATGGACCAAACAGAAAGGGCCTGGTTTGTATGCTTTTAAGTTATGTGTTTGGATTACTACTGATAGTATAGCACCAAAGAAGTAGCTTTTTTATTGTAATAGCAGCTTGGTTTTCCCACATTTATTCCAGAGCTGGGGATCCCAAAGTGCTCTATGCTCTGATCATTCATCTCTCTAAATGATCTGCACTGATGAAATAAAACAACCAGCCTGCAGACAATGCTCCAGCAGAAGAAAAAATCCTTGTCCTAGTGCTCTGAGCCCAGTCACAGCTCTGCTGGAGCACCAAGTGATTCATCTGCACTGCTCTGCTTATTATTGAGATTGGAGCCCAAGCCAAGGCCTCCAGACCACTTCTAAGATTATCTAGTCACATTATATGGGACAAAGAAAATGAGCATGTACAGTAGCAGAACTTTTCCCAACTTTCCTGATGAGGGAAGAATAGATGACCGACTCTTCTCAGATTCATTACTTCCTGTGTGTCTGATACAAATATACTACAATAAGGCCTTCATAATCTCAGCATCAGGCTGAAAATTACTGAAAAATCACTAATGGGTCAGACTCTTACTTCAACTGTTGCTGGGACCTAAAACCAGTTGGAGGAAGAAAAAGGAAATTACAAAAATGACCTGTTACAGGCTTAAGCAGTAAAGAAGTCAATGCAGAAAAGAGACAGCACAGGATTAGTTTTTCACATGGACTTCGATTGTGAAACAACCAATAAATCAAATCCAACTCAGTGCTGATTTCCAGATCTGACAAGATTTGACAAGAAGCTCAACATGACCTGGCAATGTGCATTTCCAGCACAGAAAGCCAACCATATCCTGGGCTGCTTCAAAAGCAGTGTGGCCAGCAGGGTGAGGGAGTTGATTCTCTCCCTCTGCTCTGCTCTGCTCTGCTCTGGTGGGACCCCACCTGGAGTGCTGCATCCAGCTCTGGGGTCCCCAGCACAACGAGGGCATAGATCTGTTGGAGCAAGTCCAGAGGAGAGCCACCAAGATGATCAGAAGGGAAGAGCACCACTCTTATGAAGACAGCTTGAGTTTGGGTTGTTCAGACTGGGGAAGAGAAGACTCCAGTGAGACCTTACAGCACCTTCCAGTACCTAAAGGGACTACAAGAGAGCTGGAGAGGGATTTTTTATAAGGGCATGGAACGATAGTGCAAGGGGGAATGGCTTCAAACTGAAAGAGAGTAGGTTTAAATTAGATATAAGGAAGAAATTCTTCACTGTGAGGGAGGTGAGGCACTGTAATGGGTTGCCCAGAGAAGTTGTGAGATGCTCCATCCCTGCAAGTGTTCAAGGCCAGGCTGGATGGGACTTTGAGAACCTGGTCTAAAGGAAGGTGTCCCTGCTCATAGCAGGTGGGTTAGAACTAGGTAATTTTTAAGATCCCTTTGAATACAAACCATTCTATGATTCTATGGTCTGTATCGAGAAGTCCCTGGCAAGTCTGTTCAGTTGGGACCAATTTCAAGCAGGTGACCTCGCAAGAGGAGTTTCTATTCAGGCAGGGCCCCTTTGAAATCTTGAAGTAAGGTGTTGGGAGTCATTCCGTAGGCCAGTATGGGGATGCTATTGGGGAAAGCTAGTAGGCCCAGATGAGTTCAAGTCTGGGTCATTTTTGTGAGATGTAGTCTGATTTGGAGCCTGGACAAAGTACCATGCCCTATGGGCAGGAGAAAGGCATGGGGGGGTCCCACTAGATGAGAAAACACTGTGATCCCTACTCAAAGGGCAGCAAAGCTGCATCTTAGCCTCAGACAAGGTGAAGAGAGGACAGTGCACAGCCCAGAGCCCACTGTGCATACAACAATAACCGTGTACCAATAAAAGGAACCAATATCAAGTATTTTCTTTCTGACTTCACTGCTGCAATTACTCTTCAGGAATGCTCTGCAACACTGGATGCACAAGTCCAAACGGGACAGATTTATTTCTTGTGGCCTGAAGTCTGTTTCAGAGACCTTCTACTTCTGAGCTCAGCGAGGGCTCCTAGCCAGCTCACCCCCACTTATTGACTCATCAGTGGCAGTACCAAACAGGAGCCTGCCCCTGGAAGCCAGACTCCTATTGGCTACTTTGTGCCTGGCACTGAACTTTTTATCACTGTATCCCTTGCACCTGCACCTGCCTCCAGGGAAATGGACAGGCTATTAAATATGGACTCGTATCACTTACAGCAGCTTTGCTGGCCCATCTGTGAAATTGCTCTGTGTGTCTTGAAGGCGTGCGCAAGAGATGTTCTCTTCCCCCCTCCCTCATCCTCCACTGATGGATTGGGTCTGTCAGCTTGTCAGTTCTCATTGGGCACTGTTTGACATCAGTCCACATTGGGGCAGTGAAAATCTGTTTGCAGTCAGCTCTTCCAATAGCTCCTGTGAAAGAGGGGAGGCTGACCCACTCCAAAACATGCTGCCTCAGCTGGCTACCAAAGAGCCACAGATGATAAGAGTGATAGAAAACAGCTTGAGAGAGGGTGGCAAAGCTGCAGGTTTCTTTGGGGTCTGTTGGGCAGGTCATGGAGAACCCTGAGAGCTGGGGTAGGGACCTCATGACTCTTGGATCCCACGCACAAACATTGCCACCAAGACCAGTAGTCAGTGACTGAAAAAGAGGAAGTTTACACAGCTGAGGTTGTGCAGGGACACAGCTTAGTGGAGTGGGCCCTGGAATAATGTTCTGAGCATCCCTGGCCTCTCAACTTGCAAATGTCATCTGTCAATCCCAGACTCAGTCCTTCCGGAGCAGTTCTGACAGGGGTAGATGAGAAGGGACATCAGAGGCAAGCTAGGCTTGCAGAGCCTCCAGAGGGTCAATTGCCATGGCACATCAAGTAGCCAGTCATTCAAAATAGGGTTTCTTAACCCTGCTTTCTTAATGTCTAAAAAATTCAAACTGTTTGATATCCCTGAAAATCCTTCTCAGAGTTTTTATAGAAAGCCAGAATTGAAGCTCTTGTGGCTAATCACAGTGTCTTGGAATGAGAACATTAAATTATTAGGAACACTGAAGTTGCCTTCTTGTCCCCCTTCAATTCATTTTATTCTGACATGGGAAAAGTCATGTGAGAAATATGAGTTTCTAGGAAGAAGCTGAGGTGCTATGATGGGCAGTTCAGAGACTAAGAAGACCTAATGCAGCCTACAGAGATTTGCAAAGGGAGCCATTTGGACAGGAAAAAGGGGAACTGTACTTCAAAATTCACATATAGGTCCAGTTTCAGCTTTGTAGTTCCACTTCCAGCTGCAAGCCTTCATTTAGCTCTCTGAAATTGTAAAGGCTTTGACCCTCTTTGTTATTGCAGCCCTTGATTGGCAAAACAGTTCTACAGATGAGCTCTTCAAATTGTCATTTTTTGCTCTCCTGCAAAATAAGATTTGTTTAGGCCATGAAAGAAGAAACACTTGATTGGATTTCTGTGCCTAGACAACAATATTCCAGATACTGTCCAGTCCCACCATGCCATGCCCTGTGAGAGAAGCAAATAAAAACACACCTCAGGATGCAAATATCACGACAGCAAACAAGATTTTAACAGTCACAGAGAAATTCAGGTTAGAAAGCACCTCTGCAGGTGACCTGGCACAGCCCTCCACTCAAAAGAGGGCCAGCTTAGGTAATCTTTCCCCATCCATTTTACAATGAAGCAACCAAACATCAAACTATGATCATTACCTTACTTGTCACCTATTGTTTCATGTCACAGTCACCCACTCTTACACAGCCAAATGACAGACACAGAGAGTTTTTTAGCTCCATCTTCAAAAAAGAAGCAATAGGTCTTTTCAGTTACTCTAACAAATAGCATACTAAAAAACAACTGAACAAAAACACTAAAGCATCCTGCAGTTAGGCTTGATGGGTTAAGAGTAGGAAGAAGGTTCAAGCAAGAGAGGAAAGAGTAAAGGGCAAAAAATGTGACTGTAGAATGGTTGGATAGAGAGGTGGAGTGTTGTGGCATGGGGAACCTTTGGATCTGGGATAGAAGTATAGTGAAATATAAAACACTTCATGAGCAAGGATTAGTTTTTCTAAGTTTTCTAGCTCAGCACTTCGGAGCCAATGTGCCTGGGCAGTTGAGCTAAGCAGACATGTTTTAGGTACTGCAGGGAACTTCCCTGCTTTTGGAGTCTCCTTTCCACAGAGCCTCAATGGGTGACAGCTCCCTGCTGGGGTCCCTGACCACTGTATCTGCTCTCCCACCACTTCTGGGAAGAGGTAGCCCTAGGCGTAGGCAGAGGGACCCATGGCAGAAGCAGCTCAAGTGCACAGCTGTAAGAATGAAGGAACACCGATGAAGACATTGGAAAGGGAGCTGCGGTTCCTTTCCTTGCACCAGGACACACGGTAGAAAACAGAGGGATGAAAGGGTGAGTGGTAAGCACGGGGCCAGGCTGAGTCGTTTAAAGATGAGCCTTTCTCCACCTCGGAGCCCTGCCCTGTGCATCAGTTTCATCAGTAGCGATGACAATGGTGACTGAGGATTCCCAACCTGGAACGGAGCTATGAAAGCATCTGCAATTCCCTCCTATCCCTGCGCAAATGAACTTCCTGTCTCTGCAGAACTGATACATGAGCTTTTATTGCTCCTGTAAAGCCCTGTGTAATAGCCGGGGTTAGTCCTCAGAAAGCTAGCTAATCCATTCTGGTTTCTTTTTAAGCTATTTGTCATAATATTCCAGCTATTCCATATTTTAATTAGGCATTGTCTTCTCCTTTTAGTCTTTTGCCTTTCACATATTTTACCTCAGGAAACACTATTTGCTCTTGTAATATTGAAGAAGGCATGGTAGGGTCAAGCAAGGAAGTCTCAAGAAATTAGTACTGAGATGGAAGAAATATCAACAAACTCTCAAATATAAAGGTGGAGGCAGCTGACGGACTAGGAAATACATGTGAATACATGAGCACCCTGCAAAAGGTATCACCATGGAGTGGGGGGCACATAGGTGAGAGAAAGGATGCACCTCTTGGTGTGGGCTCAGATCAGTGCCACTTGACAGGGACACATTTTCCCACTATGCTCATGGCAGTCCTGAGTGAAGCTTAGCAGAGGTCTCCTTGACAATTTCCTTTAATAACAGGGTCCTCTTACCCACGATTTTTTGTGAGGTTCTTCCAGAGTTGTCAGTATGGCAGCTGACTCCCTGAAGAAATTTATTATAAACCACAACCCAGGAGAGTTTGCTTTTTACTCCTATCTCCCAGTCATTGCTGATGATATGGAATAGAAGGAGTGGAGGTGGGGTGGGAGAGGGCTGTGAGTCCCCATGCACAACGCAGGGTAGCTCAGATAGGGCTGGCTCTTCAGGGGTGTGCAGCATGCCAGAAGATCCAGTTAGATATTTCAGATGAGACCTTTAGGCAACAGTAAGCCTTGCAGCAAAGGGCTCGGCACTCACTTAAGACTAAAAACAGAGCACTTCTTATTAAGGAGGCTGATGTAAAGCCCAAAGCAGGGGGAGGGGTGGGGGGATGATGCAGGAAGGAAGGACATGTGATATTCATTCAGTAAAAGAAAACCAACAGCTAAAGAATGCACAAGGTTAGTATCATCGCTTTTCCTGCCCTAGAGCCTTTTGCTGCTCAGAAGCCAATTTGGGTGCGGTGTTTTCTTCACATACACACAGCAGAAACACGCACCACACACCCCATCAGCCTCCCACAGTTTGAAAGAGGAGCAGATACCCAAACCATAGACTAAAGAGAAGAGCTCTGCACAGAGGAGTGCTTAACTGAGAACAAAACTGGTCCTAGCCCAGAAATCATCAACCTCTCCAGCTTCAGGGATGAGGGCAGCTTTCTTGATGCCAGCCATCTCCAGCCCCTGAGCAAGCACACAGCCAGTCACTGCAAACTGAAGAGAAGACACAATTCATGTAGGAAGCACATGCAGGGTGGGAACACCCACATCTTCCCCGTATATATTTCTCTTCATTACTCCCTAAGCTTTCAGCTTTCCTCACCTTGGTGCTAGAGGCTCTCCCCCTACAACCTCTGTGATTCAAGAGACTGAGGGTGGCACAGCCTTTAGCTCCCATGGTCCAGCACAGCAGCCTCAGACACAGCAGGGGGCAAAAGGAGAATCCCCTACAGGTGAGGAGAGGACCCTAATCCCCAGACTCCCCTCTGTGTAGCTCTGAGTCTGGTCACCACCAGTCCTTTGGGCATGCATGCTCAGAGCTATCCCCACTGCTTTCTGACTGGTTTATACCCTGGTTTCTAGGTGCTTCTCATCATATATTGGCTAGCCCTGCCTTCCCTCTCCCCAAGGCACAGTGCAGCTTCTTTGCACAGTCGTACATGGCCCAGAATCCAGGATCACTGCTAACCATATCTGAAAGGAAGAACCAATGGGGGAAACCAGAAAGTTGGTTTTAGCTTCAAGTGACAGCCAGGGAGAGCTAACGAAGACAAAGCAGAAAGGGTGGCAAAGTAAGACAGATGGATGGACAAGAAAGATGGCACAAAATTTATATTTTCTATTACCCAGATGTAAATGGATTTGTTGCCTTGCAGCAATTTACAATAGCTGAAAACTGGTCCGCAAAGCCCAAGAGGGAATTAGGATGCTGTCATGTCCCAGGGAGCTGAAAAGGTGGATTCAGTGCTAAGCTGCTGCTCACTGGGAGTCTAGTTCTAGATTCACAGTCCAATCAAAATACTGACTTCAGTATTTTCTTCGCACCATGACCAGAAGGACAGGAGAAGTCTGCTCCACTGACCACCTTCCTACCCCCAACTGCCTCAGCCACATGCATAACAAACTAATAATTCAATCATGCATCTTCACCACACTTTCACTGCAGCCCACACACTCACCCACCTGCTGCCAGAATAGGCACCCCCTACCGTTGCCAGAGTCAGTCAGGCATGTTTTTCTCCCACTCGTGCAGTCCCACTCAGCTCCATCCACACCCCGACTCTGTCTGCCTTTAACAATTATCTCCAGCTCTGGGAAGGAGCACTGCAGATTTCCATCCCAGCCTTCCCTCTAAGTGCTTATTCGTTGCATCACAGAACATGCCCTGAGCTGGAATGAAATTTCGCCCTTTGCATATCCTTACTTATTTATACTTGCTGCCCATGCTGGTTGCCTAAGGGATGGCAAGGAGGTAGGAGGGTATTAACAAGCTCTTTAACATGATACCTCTTAGAAATAGAGTAACTACTGCTATCTGCATCAATATCTTTCACTTGAGTGAAAACCAGGCAATGCACTCCAGTGCTGGCTGTTTTTCTATGCCCACATGGTACTATAAGGCACACGAGGAATTTGGGCTCAGCTGCTGACCATTTCTAAAAGATAATGGTCACACACTAGGCTCAAATTTTACAAGGTGTGAGATGGCAAGTGTTTTCAGACACTTCTCAGAGCTCAAGAGAAGGCGATGCTTTTTGGAGACAGAGCCTTTTACAATTCATGTCCATTCTTCTACATCATTATTCACAGTCTTTTGGATGCATATATCCTCTGCTCTCTTCACTGCCCTCCTCTGTTCAGTCACCAAGGTCTTCTTTTCCTCTCGAGAAAAGCCCACTAGTTAAACCCAGTAGTTAAAGCACTGGGTCCTCAAATCCTAAATGCCTGACTTCAGATAAGGATGTCAACCAAAGTCTCCCTAGGAAGGTGCCCTAAATTTGAAGATGTCATATATACTGATATAGAAGAAATTCTCTAAATCCCTTTTCCAGAAGTAATTTTATATCATAAAAAAATACTCTGCGTGGGCAGAACACTCAGACCTTCAACCACACACACCCCCAGCTGATGATCTGGATCTGCTGGGGGCACAGGCATGGAGTCAGAGGAAGAATGTTTTTACCAAATTAAAGAAGATGTGAAGAGAGGCTTAAGGGAAACTGAGTCCATCAGGGGGGCCACTTGCTGGGAGGACAGCTTGCTGGCATGGGACTTGCACTGAGGGTTTGCAATGCAAGCCCTCACCTACAGCTGTCCCCATGCAACGGCCCTCTTCAGGAGGTGGCTCAGGGCTCTGCACAGGACATTCCGGCACCCCTGCATCACACCCCACTGCCTGCACCAGGTTGGGCCCCAGGACAGCAGCTGGCCCTGAACCTGCACAGCATCCCCATAGCCCCTGGCTGTGGAACCAGTCAAGGATTGTTAGTAACAACACGGCATGGGAAAGAACAGGAGTGGCTGGAGAAGGAGCCCTGTGGAAGTAGGGCAGCACTTGGGAGACAAACATCCTTGTGCTTCCTGGAGATAATACAACACAGTACAGAGTAAGTGCAGGAATGAGGCCAAGAAGCAGCTATGGACTGTAGGGGGGATCAAGACCACCCAAGCCCTCCAAAGCCCTCTGACCCATTTTCAAAATGTGGGAAAAATGATCTGCACATGATAGCCAATTTGCATAGAGAGTGAGAAACCTGTCTTCAGGGCAGGGAAACGTAGCTATAAAAAGGTACCTCCACCAAGCCCAGGCAGCACCTCCAGGATCCTGGACATCCCATCATCCAGATCACCATGCTGGAACTAGGACTCACATCCCATCAGCCAGATGACACTGGAACCAGGAACAGTGATCCCTTTCTTTCTTCCTTTCTTTTTTGTTCTTCCTTTCTCTCTATAAATCCCCTCCCTCCCCCACCTCAATTAATTTCTTCCTTTCTCTCTTCCTTTTTACTCTACCCCTTTATTCAAAACTCACTGTCATGTGCTTATATGGTAGGTCAGGGACTAACATACCAATTTCTATGCCAAGTGTGTAATTTACTAATAAAACTTTGTGAGTTTTTGTGGACCCTCTGACTTTTGTTAACTGGCAGAGTCAGAGAGCAGGAAAAGAAATATGCTCCAATGTTTTTCCCCTGGATGGTGGTTCACAACTATCACGCTGAGGAACCAGAACTACAACCTTTCACTTTCACACCCAGATCACTGAGTTCCCCTCTCTGCTGCAAAGCCATAGAGCCAAATCTTATCTCAGCTATGCAGGTAAATCCCTGTGACTGTTTAGTTTTCCTCTGCTGCCCAGTTCTTCCGTGGCCCTCTTCAACACACTGATATTACAGATTTATACCATGATAATTAAGGTTAGGGGTTTGTATTGGGTCTGGCTGAGATGGAGTTCATTTTCCCACAGAAGCCCTCACACTGCTGTGCTTTGCAGTGGTACCTAGAAAGGGGTTGATAACACACCAGTGTTTTGGCTACTGCTGAGCAGCGCTGGCACAGCATCAGCACTGTACCTCAACATCCCCGCCCCATCAGTGAGCTGGGGGTGGGCAAGATCCTGGGAAGGGACACAACTAGGCCAGCTGACTCAAACTGACCCAAGGGGTATTCCATACTGTCTTGGGGTGACTTTATGATGTGTATCCCATATTGCTGCCCTATGCCCAGAAATTAACTTTGTGCCTTTCTACGCCTCTAAACTGAGCTGATATTGTATCAGCTCAGACACAGAAGCTAAGGGAAGGAAGAGGAACGGGGAGCATTCATTATTTACAATGTTTGCCTTGCTTCCCAGGAAGTGGCTGAACATTGCTTGCTGATGGGAAGTAGAGAATAAACCTATTTTTTCCTCTTTGTTTGTGCTTGCCCAAACTTTCACTTCTGCTTTAGTGAACTGCTTTATCTCAACCTACGAGTCATTTTCCATCCTATTTTCTCTTCTCTGTCCAGCTGAGAAGGGGAGTGACAGAGCAGCTTGGTGGGCACCCAGAGCCCAGCCACAGTGAAACCACCACAAGCTTGAATCTGTCTCCACTAAGAAAGGTTTGCTGTAAAAGTTTACAGGCAATCATACTTCAAGGGGCAAACAGATTCTGTGTGCCTAAAGGATCCCACCTGAGACTGAAACTGTGCTTCCAATTCCTATGATTGCTAAAGTTAAATGTTCATACCATGCCATTACACACATCTTAATTAATCCACTGATTGTTCCCATACTCTCCCAGATTAGGATACCCTCTCCTAGAAAACATTAGCTTATTAACCCCAGTCACTCCTTCTAAAGCAGTCCCAGAACAGATAATTGCCTACCCCCTAAATGCCAAAGTATTCATAATGTTCTGATTTACCAAGAGGCATTGCAAAGTCTCTCTGAATATTTGAGTGGAGGAATAACACACAAGCTCTTTCAGAAGCATCATTAAAACCAGACAAACCTTTCAATCCATTTAGTGAAGTGCCTGGAGGTTGTCTTTTCAGAAGGAAAACAGAAGTAAATACAGCACACTGAAATTGAATACATGCAGTGCCACAGGCACCAACCCTCTTGCACATCATTTGAGATGCTGGTGTTTTTTCCAGCTCTTTTTCTTCAATTTATAATCAGCACATTTCAGGCTCATGTGAGGAGGAATCATAATAACCCTGGAGATTTTTATTTATCCCTGAGAAACGTATAAAGTGGGCATCAGCCAGGGAAGTTACTCCACTGTCTGCTGAATGTCAGCCAGGAAGTATCACTTCCCTGCCATGAGAAGGCAGCTCATAATTCAGCCCCACTCAAATCTCCACTCCTTCTGCTGTGGACAATTCACAAGAACTATCTGAGAACAGCATCAGGAGAGGGATATTATCAGCTCTGATCCAGAACTGAGATACCTTGTTCTCACAACTCCCACACCATTGCTGTTAAGTGGCCACAATAGGATGAGAGAAAATGGTCTCAGGATGTGCCAGGGAAGGTTTAGATTGTATATAAGGAAAAATTTCTTCAGTGAAAGGGTTGTCAAGCACTGGAACTGACTGCCCAGGGAAATGGCATGGCCACTCTCCCTGGAAGTATTTAAAAGATGTGTAGATGTGGCACTTAAGGACATGGTTTACTGGTGGACTTGGCAGTGCTGGATTAGTGATTGGACTCAATGATCTCTGAGGTCTTTCCCAACCTAAATAATATTTTGATTCTATGAATATTCAGCTAATGCTAGTGGTGAGGTTCAAGGCTGCACCACCTTGCTCTGAAATCTCTTCCCAGAACACAGAATGCCTGTCATGAAGTCCAGAGAAGTAGTATTTTTTACTATGTTTTCTCCAAGAAGAGACCAAGGGAGGATGCATCAAGTGTCAGAAGATGTTTGGCCAAATCTTTGCCAAATCTCTCCCAGCATCCTGACCCCAAACTTGCCCCCTCTTCCAGTCTGCCATACTCTGTAGCTCTCGGCTAGAGCTCTCATCTGGAGCCTGTAACCTCAACATGCCACTTGGCTCCAAGAAGCATTTTACAAAAAATTGAGAAAAAACAGTATCTCTGGCAGTGCTTCCTTATCACTAAGTCTTCCCATGTTTGGGGATGATTCATGAGCTGCATGAGTTAATCTGTTTTGGTGAAGGTAGGACTGCAAAATATAGCCCTGTAGCTGAACACCCATGGCTGAAGAAAGGAGAAAGGGAGAGAACGAGGAGAAAGAAAAGGACAGCCTGTGGAGGATTGGATTTTTTTCTACTCTTTCACTTGTTTTTCTAACTGCTTGGATGGTTGGTTTTAGTTCCATGCTGGGGACTGGCACCGATTTTCTTTCATTGTGTGACATACGTTTTTAAATGAACATTAAAGGTGCTGAAAGCCTGGGGTAGACACTTTCTCTTTTTTTTAAGAAACATCATTTTCAATTCAAACTGAAATAAAACAGTTAGCGTCTCTGCTTGCTGACTGAGGCCCAGGTTTAAGACCCTACAAGAACATATTCAGCCAGTAAGCAGATCTGTCTTGACCTCCTAAAAATGTTCCAGGAAGCCCACAGACAGAGGAGAGATCTACACTGCTAGAGCTGGTACCACCATCTCTTCAAACTGTCCTCTTCTTCCCAAGGTAAAGCCTTCCTTATAGATTCCTCTAGCTATGCCAAATTTTATCTTTAAGATTGACATTTTCCATATCAGATGTTCATGTCATGTCTGATATTTGACGAAGATTGAAGTTAAAATGGTCTGTTCTTTTCCAAAAACAGGCAAGAGGAAAAAAGCTATTTTACTAACATTAAGAAAAAGATAGTGACCTTTATAAAAAGCTCCAGTAGTTCTCTGCTTTCAAGGGACATGAATTTTGATGAGAGAGGAAAGCAAATGTTCATTTCATGCTGATTTTTCCCATACTTGTGAAAACCTAGACAGGCTATAAGCTTTTGGAAAAACTGCAATTTACAGTTGTTCAAGAAAAATTAAAAGAGCTTTCAAAAAAAAACCCAGCCTTTTTTAAATCCTCTCCTCACTGGACCTTCTATAGTCTAAGGAACTACACATAACTGGACTGGGGAAGCAGAAGAAGGAGGAATACACCTCTTGGGTTTGTATTTCCCATGATTGTGCCTGCTCCCTGCACATAGCAATCACTGGAAAAGGAGGCTGGCTAATTCCAAAGCAGTAGGAAAGAGCTAGGAAGATGATCAGGATACACTGACTTGGGACACTGTGAGAAGTATGGGGCTAAAATGCTACATGGGAGAAGAGAACTGGGAGCTGTGACACCTGTACTATTTGGACAAAAAGACTGTGACTTGTTGGAGCTGAGGGGAGGGGAAGACAGATTGGACAAGGAGTCAGAATAGGAGATAAGTGGAAATAGATGAAAACAAGTGACACAGTCCACCACTGAAGGCTGGATTTTTCTAGATCCAGGTTCTGGACCCGAGATTAATTGTCTGTAAGGTAGATTCTAACTTTGCTAGGTGAGAACCAGACTGGGACAAGAAGCCAGAAGGGCAGAACAGACAAGGCAAGCTGGTGGAGACAAGACAAAAGAGGTCAGCAGTGGGAGAGGAAATCTAAACCATGGAGGTTGGCAAAGTGTTGGCTTATTCATTACACAAAATCAAACACTGCAGAACAGCAAAAACATCAGCATTATAGTTATTCAACCAAATTGAATGCATTTTGCATCCATTTTGCATAACTACTAAGAATCGGTCCCGAATCAACAATTTTTCTTGCAGGACCCCGGTCTCATTGAATGCACTAGATAGATTAATTGGGGAATCAAACTTAGCTGTTTGGAAAGTGGGCAGTAATCAAGTGAGAGGTTGAGAATGGAAAAAAAACCAGGAAACTCATATGGCTAAGCCAGCTGAAAGTTGTACTGAAACGCTGGATTTGTCCCTGCCTCTGCAGGGTGGTGGTACGAAAAGAATAGAATAGAATAGAATAGAATAGAATAGAATAGAATATTTCAGTTGAAAGGGACCAGCAACAATCATCTAGTGCAAATGCCTCCTAAACACTGACAGGCTTGGAGCATTGACCACCTCTCTGAGAAGCCTGTTCCAGTGTTTGACCATCCTCTCAGCAAAGAAAACCTTCCTAATGTCCAGTCTAAACCTCATATGGCACAGCTTCAAACCATTCACATGCATCCTATTACTGGATACCAGGGCGAAGAGATCAGTAAAATCTTATAAACCATACTTTTTCACAAGCAGTCTCTAAATCTGTGCACCCTACTTTCTGGATGTTTAACAAAAGCTGGACAAATCCTCTGGCCCCTCTTTTTGGTCCGGTGGCAATTCCAAACAAAAATAAGTACTGTACTGAGACCCCAATTTTGGCAAATCAGTAAATATAAAGTTTTGACTTTGTTGAAAGAAGATATACATATATTCAGCCTGTCTTCTTTTGAATCTGAACATCATTTTTTCAAATGAAAGGAAGATGCATATTGAAGTCATAAACTAATTTGAATTCGAAATTCAGTGTTTCATCTCAAATATATTGAAAGAAATAATTCAAATTAAAATTAAAAAAAGGAAATGGTTTGGAGGCTGTTTTGCTTTTCTCCTGGGTTCAAGACGATTTCTGCAAAACAAACAATTTTACAGCGTATAAACAAACAGCCCATATAACTTGCATGTCACCAAATTTGTATTTCTACATTAATAAAAAATCAATGAAAACCGGTGCTCAGTCCTAGGTAAGACTTGGCAGGGGGCAATTGAAGAATTGCTGAGTTGAAGACAAAGAGAAATTTGCTTTGAACACTGAAAGCATTCTGTAATGATCAGTACTTTGAATAATGAGATGCTAGGTGTCTCAGATGGGCCATGAAAAATTAATAGACATTTTTGACCTTAATCTTGCTGCACCTCAGTTCCCTGCCTATACACTGGATTTACATAAAGCAGCTTGTGTCCTCTCATCTCGTAGGAGTAGGGTGAAAATCCATGAACTTCATGAGATACTGGCCTAACATGCCACAGATTTGCCTTGAGACAAAGAATCCTCAATTCTCAGCAGCCTGTGAAAGCGGACACAATACAAAGCTTAAAGATACACATTAGGCAAGGCAAAGGAAACAAAATACTGAATCACTGCTCAGTCAGGAAATGTCACCCATCCTGCATACAGAGGCAGGCAGGGGTCCTACCTTGAAAGATAGTACTGAAACCACTGCTCTGTAATGCATAGACACAAGAATGCCAAATTAAGATTGCAGCCTTAATTCTGGCATTTTCTTCTGTTTGAAGTGCTTGCCTTTGCAACCTAAATAATATTCTTCTGACACATTTGTGTGTACATAATATATGAAAGGCTCTTGGCTCGGGGGCCTTGGGCTTCACAGAACATTGCAGCAGTCCCCCTGAGTTTTCCTCCCCGGTTATTTTGCTTCCAGCTCATACCAGTTTTGCAGCACTGTATCAGAGCTTGTCTTTTCCTGTGTCCCTCCTTTACCACATGCCCTTCCTCAGAACTGCTTCCTCACCTCCAGCCACCCACCCTGCCAGCTCCCCAGCACTGGCTTTCATTGCTGCATTGTTAATTATTTGCTTGGGCAATCACGATCCTAGGACTACGAGCACAGACAGAGGTCTCGCTTCATTAGATATAAAACAGCAAATACAATAGCTAGAGGTTTCCTAATTTCAGGGCAAAATTGCAATAGTGTTGGTTTCTGCATCCTTCCCAGATCTGGTGCATGATGCAGAGGTGCCTGCCTCTACCTCTTCTTTCTTTGCAACCTTCCACCCAGTAACTGTACTGGTGGGAGGCAGAAAGGAAAACCTTGACTCATCACACCTGTCTCTAATGGCAGTTGTCATGCTCCTTCTAACCCCAGGTTCCCTAACATTTTCACTGCTGTATAACTTCTGTAGTATTATAGTCCTTATTCGTACCTCTTTACCTGAACAGCAGCTTAAACATTCCCAACTTCTCACCTGAAAGCTTCTTTTGGGGTAAAACTCCCTTCAGAGAATTTCTGGTATGGTTTTGTTCAGCCTGCAAAATATGCCCAAAGCCTTAGGCAAAGACCATACAGACAATAAGTTTGCATCAAATGAAACAAAGAAACCATATTAGGGTGGGAGTAGGAGCTGATGTTTAAAAAACTTCTGTGCAGAGGGAAAGATAATTTAGAAATTGCCAAAAAGGCACTACTTGAAAAAAAGAGTTCAGAGCTTCTTTAGTTTTCAACTTTTTTTTTCCTACTAACACTAAGCTTCAGAAGTTGAAAATGTCAAAACAATAGACAAAGACCAATCCAGTCCAAACTGTGGATAATCCTCTTCTCCCTGGCATCATGACACCAGTCAGTGCAAGATTCTCCTTTGCTAACACCCCTTGTCCTGTCCTGTTGCAAGTTACTGACTTACTCCTTTTTCTTGTTCTTTCTCTCCCTTTTCTCTCTGTCTTCTGGCTCTCTCCTCTGGCTCTCCCTGGTGAACAGTGAGCTGCAAGAAGCATTCCTGGGCTAGAAATTAACATATTAATGAAGAAACAGCCTTGAAGAAGGGTTGAGAGATGGGGAGAAAACAGAGAGAGGAGGAAGACAGAACAAAATAACAAAGGGAAGATACAATGAAAAAGGGACACAGAGCCAAAGCACAAAGGGAGGGGAAAAAAAGGCCTTTCTCCGGAACTTCTGCTATTTCAAATACTTCCATGGGAAGAAAAGATGAAAGAGAGGAAAAGAAAGGGGTTAGGAAAAATGGGGTGGCTCTTCTGTTTTAAGCTAAGATTTAATATTTCTATAGAAAATAATCACCTATTGAGGGAAGGATAAGAAAATGGAAGATGGCAGTGATGGAAGGACACAGAGACACACAAAGGGGACATGACTGATAACAAGAGCAATGGGTTCATCCCTAGCTGTTTGCAAAACACCACGAGCATGGAATCATGGAAATACCAGTGCAATAAGCTTTGCCTATGGGCTATTGCCTCCCCTGCAACCTCCTGTTCTCTTCTTCCACAATGTGAACCTGCAAGCCTGCCCCAAAAATTATGCTGAAAAAGAAGGATAAAAGGTCAATTAGCAAGGACTACTGTTGATCTGGCAAGCTCACAGGCATCCCACTCCCAACCCCTCTCAGCGGTCTCTCAGGCAAACAGTGGGAAACCCATTAGGATCAGTGGGTTGAGGAGGAAGCAAAAAAATTGTTAGTTCAAACATCTAAGTACTTGTTCCATCCTCTCTGTTCCTCTGTTTGACTACCCACCATTTACATCCTTCTATAGAAGCACTGCAGAAGAACAGATTCTGAATAATGCCAAAGAATATATTCTAAATTTCCTCTTGCACCCACTGGCCAGAACAAGCCCACCGTTCTCATGCCTGCTGACAAGACAAAAGGGGGGGAAAAAAAGGGATTCCTGGCGTGAAGAAGGAACATAAAGAAATAGCGTTTTTAGTGGTGAAATACATGGCAGACATTGCAAAACCAAGGCATAAGGACTTGACTAGGAAAACAAGCTTTTTGGCATAGGTAAACATCATCAGTAAAGGTGTGAGCTGTTACCAGAGAGCCATTCTTGTAAAACAGACCTGTCTCAGTTTATCCCCATCTTTCACAGTCCCACCAGCATTTGCCACCAGAGAAAAACTTGTTCCACAGCTTCCTGGTGGTACCAAGCCTTGACACCTCACCAGACTACAGCAACACTGAGAACACCCTCAATACCCTCAGTGCTGAGGCCCACGGTCTTGTGCAGCAGCCTCCTAGAGGTGTAGTGATTAAGTAAATAGCCTGAGGCACAACAGTGCTTGTCTCCTTAACCAGCCCAACACCTCCCTTCTGCTGTGATGGTGAGGGGAGCAGACCAAGGACCGTTTGTCACTCAGCCATCTCCAGAGGAGACCCCTAGGTGCTACCACACAGCTTGCTTTGATACTTAAAGAAACTTTCAGCATGAACCTCTGTCACAAATGTGACAAATTTATATGGCTGCTTTCCCTTGACTTCTCAGGTGACAAGAGGAAGTTCAAGGATTTCCTGGCACAGGAGTTCCCACTGCTCAGCTTCAGCAGAATAGCCACAGCCAAAGTCACAGCATCCATGCAACTGCCTGGTTTTGGGTACTTCTGCTGCTCTGACCTGTGGCATCTGAAAAGGCAAGGCAAGCTCCAAACCACACAGAGGAATAAAAGTCAGTGTCACCCACAGCCCTCCACTTAGAGAACCAGCTGCATGTCCTTCACAGTGAGTGCTCTAAAACCAAGCCCAGTGATGCTTTATATTTCCCCAAGTGGTCCTCCAGCTGCACCACATCCCCACACTCCCTTTCTGTCAGTGCCTTCCTCTGGGGACCTGCTTCCACACTGACAACTGATGGCTGCAACAAATGTTTCTGAGCTGCTGCAGCTGAGCACCAAGAGGCAGAATCCCTTCTGCAGGCTTTGTGAGGATTCAGAAGTGGGTGACAAAAAGGGACGAAATCAGCAACAATGCAAACCAGCCTGATCTGCAATGCAAGTTGGTGGATGCCTCTCACTTTGGCAGCTCTCCTCTCCCCTGTGGCTAATCCTACCCCTGAATGCCTACATACCCTCCTTACTGGCTTACATGGTACTCCCAGTGCCACCCACTGTTGGAAGTGCCATGCTTTTCTCATCTGGCTCCCTCACTCTGCCAAACTTTCTTGTTAAGCAATTTCATGGAACTATAATAAACTATTCCGAATCAATTTCACAGCATTGCAAAGCTTGTGCCTTCGTCAATTCAAACTTGAGCCTTCCATGCAAAATTGCTTGGAGAAAAAAATACAAATCAGTAAATTAAGTAAACTTCTCACTCTAGACAGTCAAACCGGGGCCTTTTCCAGAACTATCATCTTTCCACAGCCACCAGAGAAACTGTGGCTTGGTGCCACCTCCAGGGCATTTCCTGGAGCACCTCTCCTGTGAAGAAAGGATGAGAGAATTGGGTTTGCTCAATCTGGAAAAGAGAAGCCTTTGGGATGACCTAATTGTGGCCTTTCAGTACCTGAAGGAAACTTACAGGAAAGATGAGGCAAGACGATATAAAAGAGCGTGCAGTGACAGGATGAGGGGGAATGGGTTCAAACTGAAAGAGCCTAAGTTTAGATTATGTATTACGAAAAAATTCTTTACTGTGAGGGGGGTGAGGCACTGGAACAAGTTGCCCAGAGAAGCTGAGGATGTCTCATCCCTGGGGATGTTCAAAGCCAGGTCAGATGGGACTCTGAACCATCTGGCCTAGCTGAAGATGTCCCTCCCATGGCAGGGGGCTTGGAACTAGATGATCTTCAAGGTCCCCTTCCAACTCAAACCATTCTGTTATTCTATGATTCATCTGACCTCTAGTCTCACATTTGCAAAAAGCAAGACCTTCTCCATCTCAAAGCTACATTAAAACCAAAACAGATCTCCAAGTAAAGCCCCCTAATATCTCAGCTACGTGCCTGAAAGGAAAGGAAAAGGAAACTGAGACAAAGGCAGCAGAGCATGCAGAATTCTGAAATAATGGTTCTGCTGCACTTCCTGGATTCTGGGCAAGTCAAATGCTGGAAAGCCTAATATCCCACGCTGCCCTGCAGAACAGCTTTTTGACATGAATACATACTAGGCATACTGAAGAGCAGCTGCTCGATGTTCAGATTTATTCAGAGGCTGTAAGCATCTGTATTTTGCACCTCAAAGTCTTCACAGTCCCTTGGTGATGCTGAAGAGCATTTTGTCATGGCTTAAGCATCAGCTCTTGTATGGTCTCACCACGCCCTACGTCACCACTCAGATGCAGAAGGACAACATCAGCATCTTTGCGAAGAAGGTGGAAAGCATCGCTTGCAGCAATCTGTTTGAGGTATCTCATGTCATTCACAGGGCCTAATCTGTCAGTGACACATTAAGAGGGAAGAAGGCAATGAAAGCTTTTGGGAGGACCATCTTTTATATATGACATCTATTACCCATGTGGCTGCATCCTCTCAGAGTTTCATTGCCATCAACCCTTTTGCTCCCCATCCAGTTCTGGATATCGCTCATCTGTAACCAGTAGCAGGTATGCAGCAGCCTTGTTGGACATCTCCCTCTGCCCAGGGCTGTCTCCAGGGCAAATATGCAGATAATCAACGTAGAATCTAGATAAATCAGTTCAAAACATGTCATGCTCTTGGAATGAAGGAGGTCACTGAAATTAGATATCATTTGCTCTTGAAGTCTGCACGCTGGAAAAGCTGCTAACCTCCTTCCTGAAACCACTTCTGGAGCTGCTGGCTGCCTGCTTTGCACAGCCACACGAGAGGCATGTATGGCACTGCTGCTAATATCTTGTGCTCATTAAACACCCCCAATGTCTTGGCGAAAATCCACCTCTAGTAAATTCATTCTGCCAGCTGAAATTCCTCGTGCAGCTCCAGCAAAGGTGCAGTATTCATCTCTATTCTGTTAAACAGTTGCTCTATTTCGCCCCAGAGATGGCTGAATTTTTGTGGTGAATTAAGCCATCCCTTTCTACTTTGTAAAGTGCTTTGGAACTGCAGATAAAAGATGCTACGGCCTGTCATAAATAAATGCAAGATGCTGACGCTGCTACTGGAGGTAGCCATCTTGCTGAAAAATTATTTCATTTGTGACACTAATAATACAGGGAAGAACACTGGGCAAGACACTGAAAACTCATTTCCATCTTGTTTTAATACAGCTTCCAAAACCAGAAAAAAAGCCAGCATTGAGTCAGCATTTGTGCATTTTTAGCCACTGTCACGCTCCAGAGATTCATGGGTTTTCAGTCCATTGTGGCAGCTCTCTTCCACCATGACCACACCATCAAGAGGGTGACCTCTTCGTCTGATTATCTGCTGTCTCTCCAGATCCTTAACAAAGACCATCACTAAGTTCACCACAGCTGGTTTTCCACCATTTCTCATGGTACACTACTGCAAAGAGGAGGCCTAATCACCTTAGCATCTTTATTCAATCAAGACAGGTATAGAGACCTGTTTGGTGTGATATAACAAGCTCAGAAATCTCTCTACAGGGGTGGAAAAGAGCTTTCTTTGCATGAAGATGGCTGGCAGCATTCAGCCTGATTGATCATTTCAAGGGCAACTATGGTTAGATTTTAATATTCATCTTATATTAAGGTGCTTGCAGGCTTGAGTAGGGACATTTTTATTACTTAAATCAGGAGAGAACATGCTGCAGAAATGATAGAGCAGGGTGTACTGAGCAAGCTGACAGGTCTCTGCTATTTCTATTTTCTTTGTTATTATTTCACTCACATTCAAGCTTTTTAAATACCACATTTCTAGATTATATTTCATTCAAATACTTCAAGAAATATAGTGCACAGTGAATGTCCAATACAAAAAAAATTACACTAAGGTAACATACATCACCCTCAAATGTTTATATTCAAAATCACATTTTCTAACCTTAGCAAAGCAGGAATCCCATGTTCAACAGTGCAAGCCTGAAGTTTGAAGTGAAGCTAGCTTTGAGTTATCTGTCCACACCAACAGAAATCCCACTGCTGGCTAATTATTTGAAAGCAGAACAAATTCATAAATTTCACACTCTCTTAACTCAAAATTGGATGAACAGGGATTTTTTGCTCAGATTTTTCAAAAAATGTTCACCTTTGGACTGTGAGTGAAAATAAAATTTGCAAAGTAAAACAAAATGTACTTTAAAAATTATTGCTACTTGAAAATAGGCCAGTGAAGAGGTCTGTGCACTGCAGAGGGAGGTCTGGATTCTGCACAGGTAACAGGTATTCAAAACCTGTTACCTGTGCAAAATTTGGTTGGGTCCCTTTCAGATAAGTATTCAGCTGCCCCACAGGTATGCAGATCCACATTTTCCCAAAATGTGGGTACAAGACTCAAGTAACCCTTTAAGCAATTAAGCAATGATTTTGAAAGGAATTTCATCGGCAGCATCTAGTCAGGAGTGCTCTAAGCCTCAATTCAGAAAAGCACTTGACCACGCACAATCTCTTGGACAAAGCATAGATGGCAAAAGCCACTGAACAGCAGGTGCTTCTGCAGGGGAACAGGCAGCTGTTTGACAGGGCTCAGCTCCATCACACAAGCATGTAGGACAGAAAGGGGAAAAGAACACCCCATTGAAAGTTAAACCACAGGAACAGTGTTAAAACTGCAGAACGTTAAAAAATCTCATCCCAGACATACCAGGGTTAATACCTCCACTCTTTTCCAAGAAAGGTCACCTAAATTAATTTTTTTCCTTTTTTTTTAGTGAATTTCTAACAACACAAAGGCTGTCATGCCTCCCCCACCCCCGCCTTCCAGGAGGGAGCACTAGGTGCAAGCAGCAATGGTGTCTTGTGTCTTGTCAAACCGAATCGTGAACCCAAATTGCATCAAAGAGAAGAAAAAGCTGCTCCAGAGTTGCACAGGGAGCCATAGCAACATGGCAGTTCCTATTTTTAAAAACTTGAAAGATAGTAAGAACATTAAGTCTGAGGGGAGGAGAGAGGGGGGAAGAAAAAAAAACCAAAAAAAAAAAACCTACGTTTCTATCAGAAAGGAAAAAAAAATGCACATGTTCCTGATAGGTGCCAGTGATGAAGCCACATATGGCCAGCCATCAGTGTGCAGGTGTGCAAGCCAGAAAATATCCATTGCCCCATCAAGCCAGTTCTTGAAGGAAAGAGGGTATTTCTCACCTTCCCTCTGCTGCTCTGCTAAAGCAGGATTTCAAATTCCCTGAGGCGCTTTAAAGCCCACAGCGCCCTAACTGCATTTTGTGATCAGAGCAGGATCAGCAATGGCATAGCTGGTGCTAAACTGTAGCCAGAGCTGGGTTTGTGGTTTCAAAGCTCCACCACAGAGGGGAGGATTTTGACTCATTTTCCATGAGGAGTGGAGAGAGTCTGAAGGCACACGTTAAACATATTGTCACCAGCAAGTGAAGTTGCCACGGTATTAGCACTAATTGGACTTGGCTGCAGAGCAGAAGATGTCTCAGAGGGCTGGAAGCAGAACATGGACATTTTCCCATCTGGAAACTGATGGTGCATACCAAAATTCATTCCCAGCTGGTGGATTTTGGAGGCGTTTATGAAAGGGTATGTCCTTTAATCAAAAGATAACTCTTGCCAAAAACCCACCACTTCATGTGAACCCTTCTATTAGCTCAGTTGGTTAGAGCAAGGTGCTAACAAGATCAAGGTTGCAGGTTCAATCCCTGCACAGGCCATTTACTTAAGAGTTAGACTCAATGGCCCTTGTGGGTCCCTTCCACTCAGAATATTTTGTGATTCTGTGATCCTATTTTAATTGCAAAGAGGGTGAAACACCCAACCGTCCACTCAGAACAAGTGCCTCCTCTCCCTTGCTGACAAATCCCAGCTATGCAGGACTAAGGCACCCTGTGGTGCCTGCTGAGGAGCAAACATTTTTGCTGTGCCATCATATACTCCCACCGAGAAGCCAGCGATCTCCAGTATCCTACTAGCATACAAGTTAGTTTGACATTTGACCTTCCACTGCAGGACAGCTGTGCTTCCCACTGCCCAAGCAGTACTGCTTAAGAGCTGGGCAGAGCAAGGACAGCCAGATGCAGGCTGCCCTTCTGTATCAGGCACCCTCAGCAGCCCGCCTGTATGGGGGAGGTTTGGATCAAGAGCATGTTACAAACTGCCCTCAGCATTCCCCTCCAGTGACAGAAAAACAAGGAGTCAGAGGAAGTCAACACTTCCTCCAAGATGTGGCGGTACACAACTGTTCACCTCCTGACCAGGTATCATGAATAACCAGTAGCCCCAAACCAACGAACCCAGCACCTTTCACCAGCACTGCACCACTGCAATGCACACAGGGCAAATGAAATGCAATAGGACATGCAAGACCGGGGCAGAAAAAAGAGATGGCAGTATGCACGAACAGAGACTTGAATGACGTACAACAAGGGATGCAGGGAGGCAGAGAGACCCTGACAGAGGCAGGAGGTACAGGCCAGCCCCAGCCTCCAGCTGCTGCTGGAGCAGTGACAGGAACAAGCAGATTTCAGCAGCAGGGATCTCTAATCTGTCACCAGCGCTCAGGCCACATGTTGCCAGTCTGCACCAGCCTGATGGCAGCAGGACACACCAACCAGAGGGAACATAATCAGCTGCTAACAAGACATGGGCTTAAAGGCTCCAAAAGGTCAAAAGTTACATATGCCTCCTCACCCTCCAAATTTCTGAAAAGGGCAATTTCTGCATCCTTGGGAACATGCCACTTACACCTTCTCTCACCACCTCCCCAGCGTAAGAAGCAAGTCCCAGCACTGTGCCTCCCACAACTGGAGCACCACAGGATTCAAGGGCTGGAGCAGGGCTTCCCAGCCAGCTGCCATGCAGGGAGATGTAGCCCTGCCAAACTGAGTGAGACAGGGCTCCTGTCTCTTAGTATGAGGGTAACTCAACAAACCTGTGAATTAAGAAAGAGTGATGCAAATGGCCCATTGTCCATTCCTGCCCTCAGCTCCCCAGCTGCACCATGTGAAGGTGCATGGCCCACTCAACTAGGACACAACACAGAGTGGCTCCATGGCAGTACCTGCAAATGACATATGATGACCCCTGTGTCTGACTTGGAAGGCGATGGCTGCCATGATTGGAGAGGAGAGGGCAGGAGGGTGGGTTGAGAGAGACCAGAGAAACAAGGAAAGGTGTTTCCTGGGCACTGTCCTTGGCACTGACCTGGAGAAAGCAGGTCCAGGGTGCTATGGGCATGGTGCTGCTGACAGGTATCAGGGTGACGCAATACCCTGAAGGAGCACTGCACTTTTTTAGGGATATGTACAGCCCATATGGTCTTGAGTTTCCAGGGAAGCAATTTGTTTGTACAACCCAATTGCAAGAACTTTCTCTGCTCACTGACTCGCTGTTCAGGTATCTAAGCCCAGAAAATCCTAGTTTCTATTAGGGAAGTGCAGCCATGTGAGAACAGAGCTTGCCTTGGTTGTTTCAGGGAAAACAGTTTCCAAGCACTCATCAAAGGTTCTTCTGCATTTCTTATCTGTTTGGCAAGGTAAAGCTACAGATGAATGTTACTTCCCCCAGAGTGGAAGTGTCAAGTCCAAACAATGCACTGAGCAAGCTTGCCAGCTGTTTGCCTATTTGAAGAATCTGAGGTACAGAATTGACCTTAACTTTGTTTCCCTCTAAAAGTATTTCTTTGCAAAGGTGGTATAATTCCACATTTGTATTTTAATTCCAAAGCAAATGCTCCACTGCACTTTTTATTAAAATGAAATCTGGTGTGTGCAGCCTGGTGTTAAATGAGAGACTATTAAAGCCAATCAGTGGAGAACTCATTAGTAACCCTACAACAACAAACTAGTAGTTATGGCCCAACATTCACAAGCAGCCATGACAACAAGTAGAAAGAACCCAGGTCTCATTGAAGGCTACAATAAAACCACAGCTTATGTAGCCCAAAGACTGTGAATATCCATACAAAACAGCTGAGCTTCCATTCCTCAAATATGTGCCAGAAATTATATTCCTTTCTTATGACTCATCTCTGAATTCCACTCCTAAGAATACTCCTGTCATTTAGTTATTTCTTCCCATTTTGAAACTGTAATGAGAAGCACCAATCCAGAGCTCAAGGAAATCTGTCCCATCAATTAAAATAACGAAATAAGCAGAAGGCTGCCTATAAACACATCCACCTCTGCCCACTCACTCCTCAGCAGCCATGGTGAAGGAAGAAAAGATGAGCTTTGCAGGATGCCTAGAAGCCTAGCAACTCTCCTAGGAAGGGCCAAGAGTTAAGAACTCCTTATCTGAGCATTTCTTTCCCAACCTTTGAGATCTTCTCATTCAGTAGAAAAGAGGAGAGCACACAGTAGTTTTGCTGGGTGCCCAGAAGACCAGATATTGGGATAACTATAAACTTGGTAGACTGAAATATTCATACCAGATTTCTTTCTGGGACAATGAAAGAATAAATGAATAGGTAATTATGACAAATAGAACAAAGAATTAAAGACTGTAACTGAACTGGGAAACAGCATTTGGATATCTGGACTCCAAATTACCACCTAAGCCTATTATCAGCATAAATTGAGATAAATCTCTCACTAGAGGAAAAATTCCTCAAAAATCATTCAAAAAGATAACTAACAAACCTTGTAGAACAAACCTCTCTCAAAGTATCATTTTACTACTCTTTAGTGGAGTTATCTCATCAGCAGGTTCACTTATTGGACAAAATCCAAAATGTTCAATGGTCGTGATCATACTTCTGCAGTTCCAGTCTAACACAAAAGAGAACCAGTTTCAAAACAGACAGAAACAGTTGCTATGAGACCATTAGTGCTACAAGAAGATGCAGACCAAACACCTACCTTGTCAAGAAATGGCATTTAGATAACAGTCTGTCTTGTTTCTTTTTGTGCTTGCAGCCATACTTCAAATAAAACTTTGTTTGCACAAGTTCTTGCAAAAATGAACAAGTGTCAGTGTAAAAAGGAGGAAAGATATGGAGAATCTGAACAACATTCAGCTCATTTTCTCCTTACTCCATTATACACCCAGATCAAACACTGATACCTTGTTGAGCAATACCATTTGATTTTAGCTGCATTCAGAACAACTGCTCTTTTAGAAAGACAAGGAAAAAAAGTAAGAAATGGTCAGAGTTCAAAGGCAGATCTTGGGAAATGACTAATTCACAGTCTTAGTGTATAGTGTGCCACAGCTGAACTAAATTACACATTTTTTTAGTTGGATGTGTCACTCTCCAAAGAATAAAATGGAAAAATTCCTTTACTGCATTGCCTCCCAGCTATGGATTTGAAGTAAATTGGACCACTTTGGGTTAGCTTCAAGAGTTTCTGAAACAGTAGCTACAGGGTGATGCCTTATCTGAGGTCACATACACATACACTTTGTCTCCCCAGACATCAAGCCCACGTACATGCATTTCTCTGTTCTGTGTAGGCATGTGGAGGGGGAACTGTAAGTTGCAGGTTGCTGAATATAGTATTGCTGGATCCAGAGCAAGGCTGAAATTAGCTTTCCAGAACCTGCAGTCCAGTCCAAAATGAGCCAAACCGTGTTCCAGACAGGCAGGTATTGCTGCTACCTGGTGTGCACAGTGCACAAGTACTGTGGGATCCTAAGAGGTGGAAGGGGCTAGGGAAAGTATGGAGTAGCCAGGTCTGCAGAATCTGTAATATCCCAGACAGAAAAAAGCATAGCAGGAGAGGTTTAAATCTTAGTACATAGTAAATTCCAGCAAATTCAATGGAACTTGAAGGTATGAACACAGATTACAGCTATTAATCTCTGTGGGTTTTGGCTCAGTAAGGTGAACTCACATCTTCATGACTGCCTCTTTCCACATCTTGTGCTTCTCCTCTACCTCTCCTCCTGCACAGACTTCTGGCATGAGGCTGAGCTTGAAGTCTTCTGATTTCTATTGAACCCTTGGATTTGTAAAAGCAATGGCTTATTTCAGACACCACTAGCTTCTAAACGTCAAAAGGTGCCTGAAAGTAATTTGACTTAAATAAAAAACTAAGCACCTAACTCACTGAAGTCAAACTTTTTAACCATCTCACTTGGAAATACAGAGAGGGTGGAAACATGGGCAGGTGGTGGGGAGAAGGAGGCAGGGTCAGAACCTCCTCACAGGCCAGCACCATGTGGGGAAAAGCGATTTGCACTGTGTTCACAAGTAACTGCAAAAGTATAATTATTTCTGAGTTAGCTCAGGTGCCTGCAGCCATCTACACAGTGGCAGAACAGAGCTTGGCACAGACTGACTGACTCTGCTTCTCAGTGAGACTGGTGTCAGTACCCAAACTAAGCTGGGTGTATCTACACGTACTGGCACTCATTCCTGTGAATGCTGTAGCCAAAGCAGACAAAGGAGCAGAAACAGCATGGTTTGGGCCATGAAGGTGAGAAGAAAGCTAGGATCTTCAAAAGCGACAAGAACTGCTTTCATGTGGGGTGCCCAGGCTTCAGGGCATATCTACACGGCACAACAGTACTGTCACATCTACACTCAAGAGTCTCTGAGCTGGCGACTTCTAAACAATGCAAAAAGGTGCTGTGCAGAGAGATTGTGTTGGGTCCTTGAAGCAGCGTAGTTATATGGGTATGATGTTATGCATAGGCTAATACAGTGTCAACAGAACTCATTAGCAGAAGGTCTCTGCAGAATGCTGCATCACATAGCAGGGAGTGTTTTGTTTTCTAGATAACTGCTGAAAAGACACAATAGAGCTCCCCCCAAAATCCCTCTTCATTTGGGTAGAACAAAAGCCTGCCTTGATGTTACTTCTCATTACTTTGTATACTCTAAATATATTTTCCCTGCTTAATCATTCCAGTGATGACTCAAAAGAGCAGCAGAAAAAACCCTTACCCCTAAGCCTAGCTGGAAAGGAAAGAGATAAAAGCTTTGGGCACCTTTGGTAGTTTCAAGGCCTACATAGAGAAAAAAAAACAGCATAGGGAGGAGGAAGTAAAAACAATAAGAGCTGGTAATATGCCAATGGATCACAGAGACAAAGAACAAATAGCAATATGGATAATCTATTGGGCCAAAGAATAAAGTTCTCTTACAGTCCCCAGCATTCGGGCAAAGCAATAATCTGCTTTCTTGTCCTCTAGTACCCCTATCTGCCTAGGACAGTTGACAGCAAGGGGTCACAGCATGCAGACCAATCCATCACATTTGCACTGCTCAGTGATTCAACATGACAAATGAACAAAGACACTGAGCTTGGTGTGGCCTGATGGCTACTGCCTGGATTGTCCTTGTCACACCACAAAGGATCTAACATATCCAAGGATTTTATGTGTAAAACATTGGACAATGACAGCTGAGCAGGTCAGGGGGCATCTGGATTCCATATCTAATTATCTGGGTTGCTTTGCTACATGCTAAAATTCCATGTGGGACAAAAAGGAACATTTAGTGATCAGAGCGCTGTTCTAGAGGTTGTTCCACCACAAGCTTCCTCTATGCCCTTAAACAGATGTCATAGCACTGTTTCTTAGGAAAATCTGACTTTGGATACAAAAAAGATGTTTATTCAAACAGGTTTTCTCAGTGTTTAAATACCCTTTTCAATTTTGAAAAACCTGCCGTTCCAACCGAGGTACTAGGCTTTCTGCATAAGGTACACAAGAGAGAATGGTGCCCAAAACACCCAACAGACAACAGCCAATGAAGTGCCAAAGAGCAGGGTGACAGCACAAGCCCTCCTCTGAGGTAAACCAGATTCTTAAGACATCCAAGGGCTCTAAAGGCTTCGAGGATGAAGGAGGATCTGAGCAGAGTTGATGGCTCTAACTCTTTTTGCATCTCTAGTTCTCCACATCTCTTTACACTTCCTTTTCTCCTGTAGTTCAGCAGAAGGACACTTGGTGTACAGACAACAGTTGCCATGAAACTATTCCAGATAGGTTACACTACCATCACCCATAAGGGACACCTGTTCACATAGTGCTAGTGCCTGGAACAGAAGCTGGTGCCTTCTAGACATCAACACAAACATTCCCACTGCTTGCAGCAAGAACCCACTTGAGAGTTGCAGACCTGCTCATGCAAAGACACTCCAAGAAGTTCAGTGCTGTTATGAAAGCAAAAATTTGTGCATTGAGGGGCACACTCAGATTTTTGCACTATGCCTTCATTATCCCTTTTCCTCATGCTCACGTTCCCCCTGTGTTGTATGAAGGCTTTCTAAGGGGGTGACAACACTGGCACTCATGATGCACAGCAACATGGGCCCCACCCTCAGCTCACCCCCCCTTGCCCAGGTTCTGGCCAACACCACCTGCTGCCCCAAAGCACCACATGCCCTAGCAGAAATACTCTGGTATCAGAGGTCATCTTTGACCGCCCTTTTGTAAGGCTGGCCTAGCTCTTTCCCTTACCTGTTGAGCATGTTGGACTGGTAAATCCTTTTCTCCTGGGTGTTGTAACAGCTGCTCTTGGGCTCAGGGATGAAGCTGTGTTCAGACAGCATATCAGAAGCAGCCGTGGTGATTATGGCTATTCCATCCCTTACTCTGGCAGGAAGACCATAGTCCCATTCATCATATGAGACAGAGATGAGCCCGGTGGGGAACTCAGATGGCACTGTGTCTGTATCCCCTGCCACCAGGCTGGGCACGATCCACGTGTAACCATAGCCTGTCAGACCCACTGAGTTGGCCACCTCAAAAATGTAGGTGGCCTCTTCCTTTGTGCAGTAGAGGAGGATAACAGGGCTTTGGAGCTTCTTGAGTTGGTTCTGGATCTTTGAGTCCCCATCGTCCAGGGACATGTCCAACAGAAGGACCTCTTCCAGTTCCCAACCCACAAAGCTGTGCTCAATGGTACTGCGGATCTTGTTCACAAAGTCCTGGTAACCAGGGAAGTAAGTAGTGACAATGGAGAAGATGTACCAGTCGTATTCTTCCATGATGTTGAGCATGACAGAAGCTTGCTGTTCTATTGATGGGCCAAACTGGAAGAACATGGATGACTCATCCTAGAATAGGAAGTCAAAGAGAGGAAGAGAGAGAAAAAGAAAACAAGAATAGGTCAAAGGAAATAAACAGCATTCCTAGTCAATCCATCAAGCATAAAGGGGTAGGCACACAGAATCTTACTTCCTATCTTGGCCAGAGCTTAAAGATTTTCAACTTTTTAAAATTTAAGCAAAGCAAGTGAGAAAGAAGTAAAACCCTTTTTATGACCAGCTGTCCTTACTTTATTTTTAAAGGCAGGTTGCCAAAATTACTTAAAGGTTTCAAATGTTAGGCCTGATTCTAACAGACAGAGAACAAGTGGTACACAAGTGAGGACAGAAAAACAAAATATGTACAAAATATTTCCATGAAATTAAGAGCTTTAATCACAGGATTATCATAACCTTATATGTAGCATAAACAGGATACACAGCAGCTTTGATACTGATTTTTGGGACAGTCACTCTAGTTTGAGTATCCAGACCAAAGTACAAATAGAGTAGGCAAAAGCATTGAATACAAATAGCTCTGACAATCTCTACTGCTAGCTCCTCTCAGAGAGAGCAACAGCACAGAGTTCTACAACTGTGAAGGCTCAGTCTCAGAATAACATAAAATACATTAAAATAAAAAAAGAGATTTCTAAACTATGATCAGGTTTGTTGACACCATGTTTTACAGAAATGTCAGCTCAGTATTTCTCCTGGTGTTGCTCTCAGATCCTTCTACCATGCTAAGTTCATCTTTGCAAAAATCAGAACATGTACCACTTTACAACCTCCAAGACTCCAAGGGAGTTTTATACAGATCTCAGCCCTCCAATGGCATAGTGTACATCTTCTTTGTCCTGGGATTTCACCAGATACCAGGCTTTCAATTTGTGACAGATCCAGAAAAATGCAAATCCCTGCTTTTGCCCAATTCATGAAGGAAAGGAATGGAAAAAAGTATTTGCCAATATGCTCTCTTAGGGATTTATCTTCTATCTTTTAAAATCAATTGCAAGTTCCTGCTGACTTTTGTGGAGTAGGATTAGATCATAAAAACCCAACCACATATTTTAAAATAAAAAAGAAAAAACCAAACCAAATCAAACAAAACAAAAAAAAAAAGCAGAATTAAATTGTATCTCTCTGTGTAGAGATTTCCATTATAATAAGAAAGTTCTCCAAATCCAAGCACCGCTTTTAGGAATGAGAACAGCCACACCTTCTTTTAATAACCCTGGAAAACTGGACCAGAAATACAAAAGGACGTACTCAGGAGTTTGAGACCTGGGAAAACTCATTGTGCCTCAAGACATTACCTCAAGATAGTCAGATTTAGAACAGCTCTCTACCAAATTAAGTCTCCTACAGCCTGGCAGGTAAAGCTGTTTTTCAGCAGGGATGCAGTTAATCAATCATCCATTCATGCTTTAATCTTGGTTTTGATTACCTATAGCCATTTTCTATATTGACAAAATATGCTATAGCTCAGCAATTACCAAAAAAAAAAAAAAAAGGTCTGATCCCATACCCAGTCTTAAGCTGTTTGTTTCTCTTCCCTGAGCTCCCTACAGGTCACATCCTATACGAAAGAGTCCTTGCTCCCAGATCCCCATGCCTTTATTACGAGGTTTGGTGATTAAACTTCCTCCATACAGCTCACCACCCACAATGTGGAAGTTCTCTTAAGGCTGCTCTTTGCTTAGTGGAAAAATAAGTGTATGCAAAAAGAAAAAGGAAAAGACGACAGCAACAAACTGAAGACAAGTTAAGTTTAAAAAAAAAAAACAGGAGCAGCAACTGGAGCCACTTAATACATGGAAAACATCTCACACTTTTTATCACTGGAATTCAGCCCCTTCTCTCAGAACTGTGCTCATGTGAAAGAACCCTTAAAAACAGGCAGAGAAATATTCTCGGCACTCTGGGTTCCTACACTCATGAAAAGAACTTACTCTTCTAATAAAGAGATACTTTGTGTCTTTGAAGCTTATGCAGAAAATTAGAAAAGACAGAGGAAAAAAATCAAACTATTGTCACAGAATCTGCCAGAATTCAAAAAAAAGCCTGAACAAGCATCTCCAACACCCTTCATTGCACAGTGCCTTTGAAAGCCACTTGTAGCAAACTGAATGGTAGAGTGCGAAGACTCAGCCTTACTGCAACATGAAAAGGCAAGACAGTGACACCGATGACTAGTATTTATTTTTATATTAAGTTCAGCAGGAGCCTTTCTATACTTACGCATAACAGCCTCTGAACTGACTGCAATTTTTCACCATTTCTAGCAGACAGTCCAAGATCTGAAGGGCCTGGTTATTGAATTACAGGAACATTTGACACACAGCGTCTGGAAGTCTTGTCCGGTTACTTCCTCAGTGACAAATAGGGGACACTAGATGGTAAATCCACTAGTGTTTTGAGGCTGCATACATACACTCTCAGGAGTTAGTAGGCATGACAGTGAGGTGCAGGAAGTAATGCCCTCTTGGTGATTTAAACAGGGTCAAGCTAAAATGCCTGCTGACAGTTTGTTCCACATGAGTGCACCGCCTAACTGTTGAAGGGAATTCAGCCCCAAAAGACTCGGGGAGAAAATTCGGAGCTCTTCACTAGCAAGAGTGTATCAGAACATCAAAAATCAATACACCAAATAGACAGCTTTATCACAACCCAGCAAAACAATTCCGTTCCACTGAGAAATGTAAGCACCCCACCTTAAATCAAACAGCACAGGCCACTTGGCTGTGCATGCAATAATTGCTCTTGAGCAACTGTTGGCACTTCTATTACAGAAGCAGCAAGAAGAGGCAACTTATATTCAAAATGAGAGCATTAAGGAGGTGCAAGCCAGTCCAGATTTTGGTTTGCCAAGATGTCTCTTGGCACTTAATCACCCCAATAGTTGGGCTAGCCAAATGTTCTTCATTCCCTAACCAACTCAGCACTCAGAGAGGGGTGAAGAAGGAAGGACAGACAACAGTATAGAAGAAAGTGTCCCTCTCATAATAAATCAGGAGAAATTGCTGATAGAGCAGGATAGAAATCTCAGCCACCACCTTTTTGGGGGGACAAAAAGCAAACTAAGAAAAATGTCCAAAAGCCACAATTTTCTTCCCAACCTTGTTTTTGGGCATGCCTGATGGAAAGTCAAGGAAAAAGAGAAGGAGCTGAACAGATACAGAACAGCGGGGCTGTCAGACAGAGCATGAATTTGACTTCACTGTGGTGTCACAGTGAAAGTTTTTAAATTAGGAGCTAAATCTAAGAAGGTTTTACCATTTTTACACACATATACCCTATAGAATCATTATTGCTTTATTATAGTCTAAAACCAAAAGGAGTATTTTACCCTTCCAGACATTACAGGTTTTTACAGAACACTGTAAGTTCCTATTTTTCTCCTGACGAAATTTCACACTCTCCACCTTTTTTACCTTGAAACAGCCAAAACATGGTTCAACATTGCCACTGAGAGACAGATTTGAGTTTGGGATAGGGATAGGTCGAGTTTTAATCAGAAGTCCCTTACATTGCACATCATCCAGGTGAAATACAATCCCCTGGCTACAGGAAAAAGCTTGTCTTTCTCCTACAGCCCTTTCACCTGCAAGCTCAGGCTTTCCATAGTTACCTGCTGCAAGAGACAGCAAGATGCTGCCTTGTCTGAAAAGAGTCTGAAAGAGCAGAGGCTCCATTACAGGATCTCAGTATTTCCAGAGATCCCAGTACTCCCCCAGTGTCACCCTACAAGGTCAGGGATCTGTAGTTTGCAGAGCTGAACTGGAGGTGGAGCTGATCAATTGACACAGCACCACTCCCCAGCTGACAGATGGCTTCCCACAGAAAATCTGCTCTGAGTTTACCGATGCTGGGACAAGTATTGCCTCCTCCTCCTGCACGTTTAACCCCTCAAATAAGAAGGCTGGATTGCACATGGTGAAGGTGCAAACACACTCACCATGAAGCCTCCTCTTGGAGACCGGTGGCTAGTGAGTTCCTAGGTGGATGGAAGAGGGTTTGCAGAGGCAGGACAAAGTTCAGAGAACAACCAAGTACTATCACCAACCCTTCTAAGTTCTTCAGACTTGCAGCCAAGCCAGGTCTGACCCACACCTCACCCAAGATGTGAACCCTTGGAAAGGCTGCAGGTGACTCCCCCAGGAGCTCTCCTGCAGCTGCACCATTTGAAACCAAACACGGCCATTTAACAAGCCATTTACCTCAGATGTGGCAGGAGAGGTCCCCAGGGAGCTTTTCTCACAAGTTCCTTCCTAACAGGCACTCTAGATTCCCCAGGCAAGCAAATGCAGTTACTGCCTTACAAACAGCATCTTACTATCCAGAGCAAAACTGCTTCTCGGGGCAGACTGGGAAATATCCACAAAGCAGGGGAATGCAAGATCCCCAAAAACAGTTGCAGTGGTCTGCTCATGTTGAGGAACTGGCCAGCCTTCCACTGAGCCATGGTATTGACTGCTGACTTGGCGAGTGAGGAGATCATCATGCTATGTTTCCTCTGTGCAGCCTGAATGTAATCTGGTTCTGTGCTCCATGATCTGCTGGCTGGTCCATGAACACATTTCTGCTACTGGTGGCAAGCTCCTTTAGCTTCAAAGTGCCAGACCCCACAAAGGCCAGGTGTGTCAAGTTATGCACAAGGAATTTGAGAAAGGAGCAAGTCCAGAGCACTTGTTTGCTTCTCAGATTTTGAGAAATATATCATGTCATTGCAAAATGGCCTAGTCTGCTGTCTCCAGACGTGTAGGACAAACACAGTTTGTGCTGCCAGGGTAGTAGCCCTTTTTTTATTAGGCTTTTGGGAACATCTGTGTATTTAACCCCATTTGCTGCTTCATTAAGCTTCCTGTGCAGCCATAATTCAACAACTGGGGTCTGCCCTTCCTTTCCAGCTTGCAGAGGGGATCCTATCAGATCATAATGATTCAGGCCACTATCACTGTCCAAAGTCCTCGTCTCATTTTCCTGATTTAGAAGAAAAGCTGTTCATGTGTCTTTAGTCTTGATTTGCAACCAACAGCCAGATTACACAGGGCTTCCTCTTGTTTAGATTTCAGTCCTGTCTACCACACAACTGGGGGGGCAAGGGGGGCAAAAAGGAGTGAGCTAGCAGCAAATAACTTCTGGGACAACACAGGCTTTCATTTCCCTACCTATGTATTTCTTTTCTTCAAAACTGAACCACCACTGTGTACCTATTTGTCACTGTCCTGGTGGGATACTTGATTCACTGGGAGTTTTACTGCTCATGATGGAAAATGCCACAACAGTTCAACGTCTTGTAATTAAGTTTTCTACATGTCTGAGTCCCGTTTGTTATAACATATCTGACAGGAAATCAGGATCTTTGTTGCTTAAGTGTTCATTTACTTCTGTTTATCTTACCACAAATCCATTACTGCCTCAGGCTAGCCTACAGTCAGGATCTTCTGTCTGTTTGGTTTTTTCTCTCCAAATTTAATTTTTTTATTTAGTTTTCAACAACTCAATACAATAAAACTCTGGCTTTTATATTACGTGCTGTATCATGCTGTGTGAGTCCTTTCTTGAATGCTCGCACTAGGGACTATGAGAACATGGTGACACTACAGACCTAATATTACGTCCTCCTGGTGGAATTGGCATCTAAAACAGAATCTCTGTATCTCACACACACATATACACTCACACTTGGCATCTAGAACAGCATCTCTGCTTCTTACACACATACACACTCACATTTCCACAAATACATTCACAGCAAAACCTACTCAACATACAGTTGGAGCACGTTGGATTGTGTCATTTCCTAATGACTCTCCTAGTTGATACTATTTAATAGGATTTCAAAAACTTTCGTGTTTTACTGAAATAGGTTCCCTGGGTTACTAATGATTTTGGCTTGCACAGCAGATGACCTCCTGCAATCCTTTTCCCATGTTCTGATTCACTGATGAGTGAATCATTCTTAGTGAAAATCCTGCAAGCTGCCCTGGGAATGTACTATCAGTGGGAAGTTCAAATTTGTTAGATGCACAAATGTGGTTTATATAACCATATCATTTATCAGTTCCCTCCCTTGTTCTTGCAATAATTACTGAACACACTAGACTTATTTGACAGAAGGATACATAGCTCAGACATGATGGTTACGGAAATTGGTGGATGAGTGGTAGCAAGAGACCCAGTTCAGTGTCTCTGCTGATAGAAGACAGGATATACTGTGATAAATTAATTAGGAGAATGGTTGTCAACTCTCTAGGTCTTCTCTGGAAGCCACAATTCCTGATGGCTACTAATTGCGACAAAGAATCTAGAGTTGTTAGCACAATTCAATTTTGTTACCCTGGTAAATGATAACAAATATACCAAATTCACATGTATAATGACAGTAACTACACATATAAATATCATTGTATACACAGATCCCAGTCATGGATTGGACATTAATCTCTCTGTAGCAGTGGAAACAGATCTGCTGCAGAGCCCTAACCCAGGGGCAACAGTCCAAGTGCTCCAGCACCAAGGAGTTCCTGAGAGCTGCAATAAAAAAGTCTCCAATTAAAGATGACTCAAGGGCTGAAAACAACTAAGTGATTTCCACTTTCCACTTAAGGTTCTGCAGAAATAATTCATTCAAAAGACTTTGCAACAGAGGAAACACAAGATAACCTAGATTCTGTAATCTTGATCTTGGGTATTGTTTCCCTCCATACCACATGCAGTTAATAAAAAAGATGAAAGAGTCAGACATACCAAGGCCATTGTCTGACATATACAATCCAGAGAAATTCAGTTGTTTGGCTAAAGAGAGGGTGACATTTGTGAGTTTTATAAACAATGACAGGTAAAAGCAGGCTAATATATGATGGTATGCTGTACCAGCTTCTTAGGGCATCATACATAGACGACAGCATTTTTCCACAGAGGAGAAACAGCAGTTAGCAAGCTGCCAGGATAAACAGTTTTCCCACCAGGATTGTTACATTTCCATTTTCACCTCTGTAGGTGTGTATTTCCTTGTTTGATGAGAGTACATGGATGGATTAGACCACTGGCCACGCTGGGTAGATTCCGCCCACCAGGTGACATTATGCCATGCTGGCAATTCAGACAGCCCAGGACCAGTTTCCCTGTCCCAACTCAGAGAAGCCCACTAGGTTGGCTTAGTATCTTGACATTGCCAGCCCAAAACAGATGAAAGTCAGACTGCCCCATTACTCATCCTTCCAATTACATCATGGTGTTTGCCTGGCTCTTCTTTCCTGGCTGTCTTACCCTCCAGACTAAGGACTGAATTTTGACTGTAAGCTGAATGGGATGTCATTGGTATAGCCTTATTAATCAATAGCGGCCATAAAACTATCCAGCACTTTTTAAAAAGTCCAGTCACAGTTTGGCAAGATGTCATTGAATAAATTTCTCAAATCAACTATCCTGGGTGAAATACTATTTCTTTTAATCATTTCTAAATTAACTGATCTTCCATTTCATCAAGTATACCTTTGGTTTCTTATTATGAGCAAACCTTAATATAAGCTGCACCTCCAAAGGTTCACAGCGTCAATTTAGATAACTCCTCGAAGTTCAGCATTGCATCCAATGTCCCCTGAGCCTCTCAGGAGCTTAAGATATCATCTCACCATGGTCCAGCTGTGGACAGGTCAGAGCATGTCTGTTAAGTGCCTCTATTCCTCTTCTGTCTCATAAAGTAGTGATACCCCTTTTCTCCCAAATTCTGTCTTGCTTATTTAATCATTAACCTTCTGCAGGCTAAGCTGTTAGTTGTTTTCCCTGTCCTAACAGATGGCACCTGCAGTCCTGATGATGCCAAGGTCTAGTCAGCCTTTATGGGCAGAGTGAAGTTGGCTCTGCCTATGCTCTAAGACGGACTGACCACAGCTGAAGTAAGGTAGTCAGTTTAAAGTAATACTGTGCCAGGGCTTCATCTGTTCTCATAGGCTGGCATTATTAACCAGTTTAGATAATTTGTAATGCATTGATATAACTTTCATACCCTTTGGATCAGAGTTGGCTTGCCTTAGAGTACAAATGAGCAAGCAGCTGAAGGCAAAGTCTGTGTAGATGTGCCCTCTGCTTTCCTTAAGGCAAGGAGCAATAAAAGGCTTTAGCCTCATCCATCCTGGACAGCAGTAAATAGGCGATTCTGTTACTCGAAGGAAAAGCAAAACACTCACTTAAAACAGGAGAGCTCTAGCAAGTGGACAAAACCAAGAGCTGAGTTCTAACTAGATTGCACGGACTCCACATTTCCCACTACCTCATACCTGGCTGCCTCTTCTCTAAGAGAGTCATTATTGATGTTCTGAGTATACCCCAAAGGAAAAATAAATTTAAAAAAAAAAAAGAGAGAGAGAGAGAGAGAGAGAGAGGTGGAAACCTGTTCTGCCCCACCGCTCTGGTCCCAGTTCGGCAGAGCAGTTTCCCTGGCAACAGCGCACACGAAATGCCGCCGCGGCCGCAAGCTCCGATCGCCGGCATGCCGCCGGGAGGCACCGCACCGCGCCCGCCAGCGCTGCGGCCCGGCACCGCACCGCACGGCACGGCACGGCCCGGCACGGCACGGCACGGCACGGCCCGGCCCGGCAC